>NW_022145686.1:1097484-1197808 GCF_002938485.1 Sitophilus oryzae | reverse complement strand
AAAAAAAATTGGTCTAATGTTTATTTACATTTTACGTAGAATTTATACGTCATCAATCCGAAAACAAATCGTGGCGTCTAGTCTTGGCGTTGGAAGATGACGAATGGGCGATGACGAATTGCCCATAAGATAACGTACACCATAAAATAATTAACTAAAAAAAAAAAAAAACTTGGAAAATTTGATATTCTTGAACCTTGATTCTAAATATTGCTAAATCTTTTTTGATTTTCTTGGATTTAGTTCGGGAAAAACGCTGATTGATTTTTAATTTGGTTTTCTTCATGTATTTTTATTTGGTTTAAAAAAAAACGGTTTTTTTTTTTTTTTTTATATTTTTTTCAGTGTTGTGTCATATAAGAAAAATAGTGTCGAATATAATCCAAAATTCGCATCATCAAATACTTCACACGACAACGCACATAATTCTTACTGCGTACTCCATAGTCTCCGTAGTCAATGTAGATAATTTTAGTGTAAGAATAATAAATTTTAAAAAATATGTTTTTTTTTTTTTTTTTTTTTTTTTTATATTATTAGTTTATTAATTGCAGTAAACATTAAGTGGTGTGGTGAATTATATTTGTATATGTAATTTTTTTCGGATTAATATTCGACACTATTTTGTGTTCTCATATGACACAACACTGTGAAGGCTTTAGTTGTAGCCGAAACGTTTTTTTGAAACCAAATATGACGCCTTTTTTTTAGATAATATTGTATTTCATTTTGTTATTATATTATATAATTTTTCGAACATTGATACTGCAATAATATACACGTATAAATTTGTGTGAATGCAAATAATAATACATTTTTTTTTTTTTTTTTTAATTAAATGTTTTTTGTTAAACTAGATCGATTTTCAAACCCAAAATTTAAAATATATTACATTTAAACCGCATTATCTACTGTACCTAATACAGCTATTTGTACATTGTAAAACATTTCCTGCATTTGTATGGTTAATAGTTTATTTGCCAAAGTATTTATTACTATAAACTACGGTATACTATGCTTCGTCAGTTATTAAGCTGTATATTATATATATTTCATTTAAACTATATCATTTTTTAAAATACACAACCAAAAATCTGAGGAAGTACGATTCATGTTTGCGCATGTATTGCTACAACATATTTAATTTAATCAGTTATATCTCAGACTAGCGTGACGTCATAAATCTCGCCCGTAGGCCGATCTTTTAATAGAAGGCAGTGAACTTATCATCGACCACCGGCCAACAGGCTATTCAACCTTTTTCATATGGGGCGGAAGAAGTGCTTTATCTTGGCGCGTATTTCTAAGACGTGTTTTATAACCCTGTTTTACTTGTCCAAATCGTACCATTGATGCACGACAAATGTCAGGCTTAAAGCTTACGGTAATATTTCGCGTAATTTTTTTAATACTAGGCAGGGAGTCCTAACAGTTCCTCCACATAGTATGCGAATTTTTGTATTAATCTACTTAGAAAACATGCAGTAGTTAGTTTTTATAGAAAGGTTGGCTTTCTCAGAAAATAGGTAGATAGTGTTAAAATATTCAAACTTGAGGTAGCATATATAGGGTGTTCAAAATCATCGGAAAAATAAATAACCAGAAACAGGGTTCGGAAGTAGTTAATTAAAAGGTAATTTACCTGATTAACTACGTGTTTTCCCGTTCATTAACTACATGAAAACTACGTTAATAAACTATGTATTAATATTATGAATAATTTTCCTTTGTAATGAGGGTTAAATAGAGATAGATGGATGATGTACAATATTGCAATAGTTTAACAGGCCATGATTTTCTTCTTGTTTTCTTATAAATACCATTAAATGTGTTTTTAAGCTTCACTTATTGTAAGCTACTGCAAAACCGGTTTGATCATTTGGAAAGTTACATACATTCAGGTTTATACATCATAAACTACACCCTTTACGTCGATTAACTACATATAATGTAGTTTATGTAGTGTAGTTTTTAAAAGTAAGATGTAATTTTCCGAACCCTGGAGGGGCTGTTCGGAAGTAGTTAATTAAGACGTAATTTGCCTGATTAACTACGTGTAGTCTTTTCCCGTTCAATTAACTACATGAAAACTACGTTAATAAACTATGTATTGATATTATGAATAATTTTCCTTTGTATCGCACCGCGCTCGCTCAACTAGCACGACATCAAAGATGTAAAATATTATATCTTAAAGCCATATTTTCTTCTGTTTTCTTTAATACATTATGTGCTTTTAAAGGCTTCAAACTTATTAATAGACCTCACCCTCAAACCTGTTTGATATTTGAAAGTTACATACATAGGTTACATAAACTACACCCTCTACATAAACTACATTAACTACATGTAATGTAGTTTATGTAGTTTTTAAAAGTAACATGTAGTTTTCCGAACCCTGGTTTGCCCTGGTGCTTGCCTGGTGCTCAGGGTTGTTAAGTAGTTTATGAAGCAAAAAACTACGCCAAAAACTACGCGTAGTTTTTTGTATTAACTACGTTTTAAAATTTTAAAAACTACCTTCAAGAACTATACAAAAACTACACAAAAACTACGTTAAAAACTACCTACAAGAATATAGTAAAACGTAAACAATTTAGACTTTAAACAAAAATCAAGCCAAATTCTTATCATGGAAGTAGGGTTCGGAAAACTACATGTTACTTCTAAAAACTACATAAACTACATTACATGCATGTAGTTAATGTAGTTTATGTAGAGGGTGTAGTTTATGTAACCTATGTATGTATGTGAGGTTATAATAAGTTGAAGCTATAAAAACACATAATGTATTTAAGAAAACAGAAGAAATATGGCTTTAAATATAATATTTACATCATATTATCTCTATTACACCTCATACAAAAGAAAATTATTCATAATATCAATACATAGTTTATTAACGTAGTTTTTATGTAGTTAATGAACGGGAAAAGACGTAGTTTTTGAAGAAAAACTACACGTAGTTAATCAGGTAAATTACGTCTTAATTAACTACTTCCGAACCCTGCATGGAAGTATGAAGTTATATTATATTTGTATAAGTTAAACAACATCAGAAAAAAAGACAATTTTTTTCAACAAAAGTGTATTTTCTACGAAATACAAAGTAACATTGAACACAAAATAAACTAAAAATTCTTATGGAGAAATTCTCCATAGACATTCTCCAGGAGAATATATGATTTTTTACATCTAGAGGCACAACATCATAATTCCCCTCTTCCCAGAAGGTATGGAGCAAGGTATGGAGACATCGACGTCTTCCAAACATTTTTAACTACTAAGTATCAAAAATATGACATAATAAGGAACAAATTCACAAAATATAGATTTTTTATTTCTTTAAATTGATCAACAAACAAAGTTTTTAGTTATGTTTTCACTGTTATTTAAAAAAAAACTACATTAGTTACATAAACTACACATTTACTACTCGACATTTAAAAAACGACTTGTGACATGTAGTAAATGTAGTTTATTAATTACTACGTGTAGTTTAACAACTCTACTGGTGCTGATATTATCAAGGATGGGATCATGGGCAGGGTTCGGAAAACTACATGTTACTTTTAAAAACTACAGAAACTACATTACATGTAGTTAATGTAGTTTATGTAGGAGGTGTAGTCCTTGTGTAGTCATAGGATGTAGTTTATAAGAACCTATGTATGTAACTTTCAAATATCAAAGCTTTAAGGAAGGTTTGAGGTGAGGTTATAACATGGTTATAATAAGTTGAAACTTTAGAAAACACATAATGTATTTTAATGATCTGAGTTTTCGTATTTTATAATACTTTTAGGTAAAGGTGTGGATCCGGTGGCTGACCTTGAAACGAGTTTTTGCTGCATATAGTCGCAGGTCACAGATACTACGCATGCGCACATCGTCGATGTTGCCAGATTGCACGTTTTTTGGAATTATTTTCAGTATTTTCAGTAGAAAGCAAATATTATGTGATTTTCAGTGTTTTTTGTCAATATATACCGTATGATCGAAAAAACGGCGTCCAGTTGACTGGGAAATGACGATTGAGGACATTTCCCATATAAATTGACATACAAAATGACAGCGTTCTTCATTTCATAGTCATCACTGACGCTATTATTTTTCGATCTTAGTACGGTATATTATTTATATTATTATTTTAATATTTCGCACAACACGTGAACGCTTATTATGTATTTTCATAGTCAATAAAATTAAATAGAAATAAAACTCTAGATTCCTATAATTAATCTAATTGTTCTAGATTATTATGCTACGTTTAAAAAGTGCTTTATTAAAATTTCGGAAAATTAAAAGGCGTGGGGAAGGGGTATCCAGCAAATACGTTGGTGTCCAGGCTACGTGTCCAGGTTTTTTTGTGTGATAGATGACACTATAGCTTACTTCGGGTTTCTCTTATTACCGATTCTGAACCGTCCTAGAACTGTGATGCGTATGCGCAGAAGGAAATATGAAGACATTATTTCAATTGCGCATGCGCTGCAGAGTTCTAGGACGGTTCAAAATCGGTAATAACGAAGAACCCGAACAAAGCTTATGCATGCGCACATCGTCGATCACAAAACATCCCCCTTCGTCGATTTTGCTAGATTAATGCAGCTAACCAGCTTATTTTGCAATTATTTTCAGTAGAAAACAATTTTGCAGTACTGTCAATTATATTATTATATATTATTATTTTAATATTTATTTAACACGTAAACGGTTATTATGCATTTTCATCGTCAATAAAGTAAAACAAAATAACTCTACATTGATGCTACGTTGAAAAAGTGCTTTATTAAAAATTCGGAAAATTAAAGGGGGGGGGGTGTCCAAGTTTTTTTTTTTTTTAATTTTACATGCTGTAGGTCCATATCTTATCTCCATATCATGTTCATAATAGATAATAGGTTTTATATATGGAGCCTGGTAAGGGAAGGGAGGCGAATCGAACGCAAAATTACAGGGCCCAGTTTTCTTGAGATCTAAATGAGTTCGGAAAATCGTTAGGGGGCGCTTTGTGATATTGGGATACTAGAAATACACAGCTTCTTATGGCAAGAATAACTATTTTGTTATAAATTATAGAGCCAAGTTAATATTTGGGCATATTTTTACCAGAGTTAGCTTTTAGAAACGTGGTTTTTCTAATTGAGCAATGTGCGTGGCTAAAATTGTGAATACAAAACCTTAAATTTGAGTTTGAAAAGTTAGTTAGGTTATATTAGATGCCGGTTTAATATATCCTTTTCCTAAGTTGATATTATAAAAATGTTTTATTATGTGGTTCTTTTTAGTGCATACACGACCGAAGAAACATATAAGCTGCTAAAATAAATCTTCCCTAGAACTGTTGTACAAAAAAGATAGAAGTTCCAGCAACAAATTTATCACCAGTTCAACCTTTGATTTGATGTAAACAGTAATTGTTTCTTGATGAGAAATGCGAATGAAATAGTTTATGGTGTGATTGTGTTAGTGTTTTATTAATAGTTTTGTTGATGCAGTTTAAAGGTTCATAGTTTTTCATTAAAACATTTGAAATTGACATGTTTACATGCAGTTTAGTGTGATACCATTTTAATAAACATTAAAATCTTTCGAACTAGTAGTGGTTTTATGGCGATTGACAGATTGAATAACGAAAATTAAGAGTATTTTATCAGGAATAACTTAATCATAAATGGAAACTGAAGACGAACGTTACCATTGCACCCTTTGATCGGTGTTATCTATTCCATAACTTTTTATAGCTGAAACTAGAGAGTAGGTATATTGAGCTGAAACGTTTCCTGTGTTCAATAGCGTTTTTTCTAGCGTTGAATTGTAAGTTTTAATGTCATTAGCAAAGTTTTGCAAATTGTCACTGTTTCGTAGACAATTAAATTCAAGATATATTATATTCAATGTCACCTAATAATTGTAAAGGTTTTTCTATTGATATTCACTTTATTAATATAAGGTAGGTTTGTAAATAAAATATTAATGAATAAATAATGTACTCAGTTTATTTCAAAAGCACAAAAATACAGAGTTGTGAATATGTATATACGCTGACTTATTTCATCATATAAATATTTATTTAGCAATATTAATACATTACAACTTTTGTTTCTATTAACTAATTCCACTAAATTTAATAAATAAAATATACAATATATAAATTTAATATACAATTTAGCACTTAGATATTAAATATCTATATGTACTATGCCAAAAAATAAAACAGGAACATCATATTATATCAAGAACACAAAAAATTACAATCTTTGCTGCTAAGTGTCTTGTCTGATCTGGGTATCGCCTTTTGCCACTGCTGTAGCAAGCTAGGATCCTAATAAAAGATATATAATTGTTAAATAAAATAAAAAAAAAACATTTTTCACTATTAAAGCTGTTATTTTGAGAATACGATCTTGAAGTATAAATATTTAATATTCACTTTCAATAGCACTGTTCAAACTGTGGTTAATATAGGTACATGTCAACAGGTAATTTTAGCACCTAGTAAGTATTAAATTATTTTAATTTTATAACAAGGCCTCCTAGGTTATGTTATACACATGTTGATTTTAGGCTATATTTCCTATTAATTTGGTTTATAATTTAATCTGTACACTGACAGTATATAATTTTAATGTTTTTCTTAACATCTATCCATAATTTTTATAAATAAATAGTCATACTACTTACATTAGGAGCTTTGAAAAGGCTTGGGTTTCTTTCACCCCGTTCTTTATTTGCCTTGTTTTTATTGGGATTCCCACTTGTACAGCCAGGTACAAAGCAATTTCTACCACGACTCATTGTTGTACTGCTAAAAATTCAGTAAATTAACTATAAATTTTATTAAAAACACAATTAAATCGTATACTAACAATGAAAATGTAGTATCCCAGTCGATCGCAGTGCCTCTGCTGTCAAACCGAGGAAGCTGCTTAAAAGTGGGGACAGAAATTTCAAATTTGCCCATTGCCGATAAATCTCCTTTTTTAAGCCCTCCATAGTTTTATATTATGGAAGCTTAAGCCCTCCATAGTTTTATAACACTCCATTAAAATTGTAGAATCAGCAACATTATCTAATTGCATTCATTTTTCTGCTACCTTGAGATTTTTCTATTCTTAAACCTAATTTAAGCGATTTTCTTACTATATCTGAAATAAAACATTTTATATGTGATTTATAAATCATATTCTTCCACATGAAAAGATATGCAAGTATTAAGATATCTTTAACATTTATTTACCACACCACAAAGCATAATATGTAGTATTAAAACATTATGAACATTATAAAAAACTAGTTGAAGCCTGGTGCATCCGCCACATCAGGAAAAAAATACTTTTATTTTTTTTAATTAAATGAAAAACAAAAAATCCGGCGACGATAGTTTTTAGAAGAGCCAATTAGCTATCTTTTAGTAAAAAAGCAACTTTTTAGAGCAAGTCGTTACTTCAGTAGAGATGACACAGATAAACATTAGCATTTTATATATTATGTAGATATCGATATATATAAAAAAAAAGTAAAATAAAAAACGCTTACAACAGAGTAAAATAAAAAACAAACCTTATTTTAATCCTATCACCATTCTTTGATAAAATATATGCCTACAAATTGCTATTAATATAGTAACTGGTAAAGGTGTGGATCCGGTGGCTGACCTTGAAGCCCATATTTGCTGCATTTGATCATCGATACTACGCAAGCGCACATCGTCGATATTGCCAAATTGCACTTTATTTTCGAATTATTTGCAGTTGAAAATTTTCTTTTGAGTGTTAATCAATAATAATACAAATTCTCTAATTAATTTTATAATTTCAGATTTATCTTGAAATCCAAAATTAAGGAATGATATATAGAATTGTAATAATAATAACATTTACTTATATATTTACATTAGAATTAAAAATTATCATTTACGGATTTTTTTTTAATGGTTTTAAACTTATTAGAATTATTTTATTTTTTTCAAATTATTTAATTTCTAGTTATTTACAGGCAACAATAGTTTTGATTATATGTATTGATATATTGAAGTTCTACCATGACGAGTCTTATAGAACAATACACGTCAATCGGAGATAGAGGTAACATTTTACCTATAATGTTACTAATATAATATACTTTGATTATAATTAATGTTTGTATCATAATTTCTTAAAAATATCAAGTTAGTGGATTAATAGCAATTTTAGACATATATTTTATCGAAGAGTGTGTATTGATAAGACTAAAATAAGCTTTATGTTTTATCTTTTTCTCTTTAGAAGGGAGATGGTTTGTACCGTAGAATACATTACAGTATTTAATATCGTGTACTTTGATATTCTTTTCTTAATTTACTTAATTTCTTGTTTCCTATAATGCCAAATCTTGACAATATGGTGAAGGTTGAGTTTTGATCTTATTAGTTTTATAAGAATAATAATAATAATAGAAATTCAAGACTAAATTAAGACTTAGTTTGTGATTTATATTAAGATCTTTCTTATAATATTTGTTATGTCTTAATCTTAATACTATATATTATGCTTGGTCTGGAAAATAAAAGTTAAAATATCTTAATTTTGCATATCCTATTCCATCCTTCCATTAGGAAAAATATGGTTTATAAATCATATATGCTAAGAAAATCACATAAATTAGGTGTAAGAATAGAGAAATCTTAATGTAGCAGAAAAATTAATGCAATATATGTATAAGCAGAATTAAACAAGGTAACTGATGATGTTAATGTTGCTGAAGCTGATTCTACAATTTTAGTTACGGAGGCTAAAAGGCCTTTTAAGGCCTCCGTAGTTTTGATGAAATGTTAAAAAAAACCTATTATGAACATGACATGGAGCTACAGCTTAAAAAAAAGAAAAAACTTGGACACATCCCTTTTAATTTCCCGAATTTTTAATAAAGCACTTTTTAAACGTAACATAATAATCTAGATAGGAATCTAGAGTTTTATTTCTATATAATTTTATTGACTATGAAAATACATAATAAGCGTTCACGTGTTGTGCGAAATATTAAAATAATAATATAAATAATATACCGCATACTATAAAAAAAAATAGCGTCACCGATGACTATGAAATGAAGATCGCTGTCATTTTACATGGGAAATGTCCTCAATCGTCATTTCCCAGCCAACTGGACGCCGTTTTTTCGATCATACGGTATATATTGACAAAAAAACACTGAAAAGCACATATTTGTTTTCTACTGAAAATAATTCCAAAATAACTTGCAATTTGGCAACATCGAAGATGTGCGCATGCGTAGTGTCTGTGACTATATGCAGCAAAAACTCGTTTCAAGGTCAGCCACCGGATCCACACCTTTACCAAAAGTACAAGAAAGAATTAAGGTAAAATCAAAGAATGTTCTACGTTATCTAAAATATAAAAATATGGGAAGCCCCGACAAAAATCTGACACCTGATATCAAAGTGATAAATAAACATCGGCGCATGCGGCAGCGAGCATTACACTTAATTTTCAATTCATTGCTAGATGGCCTTTACTAGGGATGCACTGCAAACAAATATTCCAGCAAAACTAAAGTGTTTTTTCTTATTCTAAATTCTAACAAATAAATAAACCTGTAAAACTGTATAAATAAAATCGGTCTTCGATTTAAAAAAAAAGATCGATTATACCAAAAAATCGTTTGATAAAAATCACGTCGATTTGATAATAATCGATTCGAATCGTACATCCCTAGTATGGTGTGTAGTTTAAGGTTATGTTTAAGGTTAATCGTGGGTTATTAAACTCGCACAAAAACAAAACAGAAAACAACAAAAAACAATGCAAACAATGCCAAATAAACCTGTAAAAAAGTACTTTTATTATTCAAAATGAAATATCATATAATTCAGTTGGTATACGAATATTTTTTGATTTATTTATAATGTTTGGTGTCAAAAATATGTGAGAAATGAGGTAAACAGTTTAAATGTCTTAATAAATTCGTTTTTAATTTATTAACCTTTCAGGTATCTACCTAATGGTAGGAAGAAATTAATTATGTAATGGTAGGAAAAATAATTTCACTTTAATTATGTATTAGAAAATCAGTAATCTTAAATTAGGATGCATCAATGGAGAAGAAGGCAATTGTAATCCAATACAATAACAGATCTACAAATACCAAGCAATACATTAAATCAAAAATCTCAGTAACACTGTTGTAATAATGTACTCCCTGTGGTCTTATTAAGTATAAAGTTTTGTTTTACATGAAAATAATTATCCCATTTAATTATTCATTAAATTTTAGTGTCAGCTTATTGATAGCTCGATTACCAGTCAAATAGTTTCGATGTTTTCTATACTATGAAGAAAATTTGATCTGATTAGATTAATTCAGATGTAAATTTATGTTATACGGTAAGATATTTTTAAACAAACCAAGAAAGTTCTCTTCAGACAAGTTCTGGTCTGAAATTGCAAATATTAATGAAAAAGTTATACATGTAGTTTTCTATTCATAAATGATATTATTGATTTTATTCTAGGTGAATGTATCGAGTCATATTATATTCTGCAGAATATATTGAGAAAAATGGTAAACTAACTAAAAGTGCTAACAAAATTTCTTAGGAAGTTATCGATATACCTAATTATTAGAAGCTGTAACAAATGTTCAAAGAGTCAGAGTATACTTTATTAGAAGTGTGTTAGATAGAATTATACACTTTAAAGAAAATATCTTTTATTATTGCAGGTAATGCATATTGTGTAATGCATATAATAATATGTGAAATCTATTATTACATACACAAAGATTGAAAATTATTTAAACAGCTATCTGTATGTTGTCTCACAATCTCTATTTAGTGAATGGGTTATTAAAAAATTGAACATATTTACACAGAATATTGTGGATATGGATATCTGGATAGTATGTTATAACCATTTTATTTTTAGGGATTTATGAAATGATTACATAAATATACTAACAACAAATTGCAATGCATCTGTATATTAGAGACAAAGATGAAAGAGAGTAACAAGAATATATGTATTCAAAAGAAAGATATCAAGACCATTTGTAGTAATTAAAATTAAAGAATAAAATACATAAAATGTACGATATGATCGAAAAAAAAACGGCGTCAAGTTGGCTGGAAATGACGATCAATGACACACAGAATATTGTGGATATGGATATCTGGAAAGCATGTTATAACCATTTTTATTTTTAGGATTTATGAAATGATTACATAAATATACTAACAACAAATTGCAATGCATCTGTATATTAGAGACAAAGATGAAAGAGAGTAACAAGAATATATGTATTCAAAAGAAAGATATCAAGACCATTTGTAGTAATTAAAATTAAAGAATAAAATACACAATACGATATGATCGAAAACTAAGTTGGCTGAAATGACCCATCAATGACATTCCTATATAAATTTACATATAAAATGACAGCTTAATCTTCATTTCTATAGCCATCGTTGACGCCGTTTTTCTCGATCATACGGTAGTTTATGTGACAAATTCCCGCTTCATATAAAATTGAGCTCTATCTAGAGTATATTTGAATATAAATGTTTTATGTATTGAAGGGGGACTGTATTTTTCAAATATAATGAAAATAGACTAAAAACATGTGTGTAAGTTCTTAAACTATTCTGTAGTTACTGCAATGTGTTTCAAATAGGTTGTTTTTCACAATAAAGTCCACAGTAATTATGCTTTACTTTTTCAAAACACACTCTTGTTTTTTATTATCAGAGAGTTATTAATATTAGAAAATTTAGTTACATGAATATAATAGGAGCAAATATTATGTTTCAAGTTTCAAGTAATTAGAATATGATATGAGTCATAATAGCTTAAATATGATTGCTCATAAAATACCTAGTATATACACATTTAGATATATCTCTTTAAATATAAATTAGTATTGCCACCATGCGATTAATGGGAAATACAATATGGTCGTGAAAAAAAAAACGGCGTCAGCGATGGCTATGAAATAAAGATCGCTGTCAATCTATGTGTAAAATTTTATGGAGAATTTCACCGACCGTTATTTTCAAGCCATTCTGGACGCCGTTTTTTCCGACCATACGGTATTTCTAGGTATGGAATTATGTCTCTAATATGTAGTTAGGTAATTTTTTCCATTTGCCTATTGTTAATTATAACGTCGTCAAACTATAAAATTTGCTATATTTTTTAGTTAATTTTTTTTAGTAATATCAAAACATGTTTTGAATAGTTTAATTAGTAATAAAGCTACTAACATATTCAGTTATTCTTTTTTCTATAAAGCTTTTTTGATAAAAAAATGAGTATACCTGCTAAGACGTTAAATTGCCTGAGAAATTACGATCGATGCCATTTACCATCCACTTTTACACAATAGAATGCCATCGATCGTAATTTCAAAAGCAGAAAACTTGCCGCCGTTTTTTCCAATGAAATGGGCGGTGGGGAGAAAATTACAGATTCCTGTATTATATTAACGACTAACGACATTATTAATCGCATGGCAAAGCATGTACACCACGGGGTGTCACTTCTATGGGAAAAACATAACAGTCAAATTTAAACGTAAAAGCAGAATCAACGACAAAGAGCATCCGCCAGGCATTGGCTTTCTTTGTCACCACATTGCTTAAAGGTTGTCGCACACTAGAGGCGGCGCTGGAAAGAGAATTTTTTTCCGGCTGCGAAGGGACTGCGCCCACTCAAAGCGCGCTTTTTGAAACGCGGAAACGCTATTTATTATAGTCGGAAGTGTTTTTACTTACTGTAGTTAGTTTTTAAAGCAATGAGTTCAAGTACGGACGAAAGCGTATTTTTTGTGCTCTTCTAACAGAGGAAGAGGAAGAGGGGGTGAAGAAGAAAAGGAAAAGTTTGGACTCATACGATTAACAAAAAAAGAAAGAAGTTTGTAGAATTTTACCATCTTTTTCCAGATTTAATAAAAGACAAGAGCATTTTTTTCAGTATTACAAAATATAAAGGAAACATTTTACGCACTCCTCAATTGAGGGTTTTAGAAGCAAAACACCGGGTATCTCTATACTCATCATATTTTTTCAGAAGAGACAAATTACTAATACTTTTGATAATTCTTATTTATTCTGATGTGTATATTAGTTATGTGGTGAAAAAACCCTGATCTTTTTTATATATTTAGCTAATTAGAATTTAAAAATTGGAGATTGTCACTTTTGTTAAAAAGTGGAGATTGCCGGTTTTGCCTCTACACCCCTCAATTATATTAAATCTTTGATAGAAAGGCATTTCGTCCATCTGTCTCTAGTGAGGGGAGACTAAAAAAAATATTATATTTCTTTATGAAAATCGATTTGCCTAATTTACCTTTAAAAATACAATTCTACCATTGATACGTATCACTAGTTCCTAGTCAAAAAGCCAACTGAAAAGACTCGAATGCAAAATTATTTCCGTTGTGAGTACGCACACTGCAACGCGCCGAAACGCGGGAGACGGAAAAAAGTTGCTAGAGAAGTCTTCCGACTTCTTGACGGAGATCCCGCGGCGCGCTTCGGCGCTGCGCGCTTCGGCGCTGCGCGCTCTAATGTGCGTTGGTCCATTTAAATACATGACAAGCAGAAAAAAGAAATTTCCATATGGCGCCGCGCCGCGTCGCGCCGCGGTCTAGTGGGCGACAACCTTAAATCATGATACCGCGGCCATTTTGTCAACAAAGAAGCTGGCCGGGCTGTCCTGGCAAGTGATTTAAAACACAGGCACTGATGGCTGCCGGGAAAAATGACGAAATATTATTATGAGACGGGTGGCGGGAAGAAACTTATCCTTCCCTCTTACTCCGCCCACGTATTTTTAAATTGACAGTGGCGCTTCGACAGCAGGATTTGGGCAATTTTGTTCCAAATCCTAAAGGTTTTTGCACCGCATTTAAAACAATTTTTGCTTTTTACAATATTAAATTACCATTGGATGTATTTAATGCGATTATTCAATTAACTGGTAAGTCAGAAATTACACACAAATACTTTATTCGTAAATACAACTAAGATGTAAACGTAGTTTTGTATTTTTAGATTTCAACTTTTGCAAAGACCGCCGATAGAACTTGCCTGGCAGCGTACCTGTTTAATTAAACGTATTATTTCCTGATAATAATATCAAAACACGTAAGTACCTCTATAATTTATGATGAAAAATGATTTTGATTATGTTTTATATTATTTAAATACTTTATAACCTCAAATAATAGTAAGATCCTTGTTTATATCGCACAGCCCGTTCAAAACTGTATTGTCTTCAAAAAATGTTTACAGAACAAACAATTATTACAAAAACAATGTCCTTTTAATCTGATTTATACCTCAGAAGGATGCCAGTTAAATTTTTATTAAATCAACATTACATTATTTGGCCATTAATATGCAAAAAGGAGCATATTGCGTTAACTTAAATTTTCTTTTACTTCTCCTGACAATGTTTCTATATTCTCTATTTTGAGTTAGTAAACTTTTGAACGGGATGTGCGATATATAAAATACATAATATATCCAAGGGTATGATCTGATAAAAGTATTTTTTGATGCATTTTTTGGTTTTTTATGCACGTTGGCTTGGTTTATGTTTTATTCAGCTTATATTTATTTGGTATAATAGTTTTTTTGCCTTTGGAATGGCATGTATTGAGGCTATAGATAGTGTTTCATTAGATCATTAAAGGAATTTAAATTAGCACATATTTTTTGTGATATTAGTGTGTTATTTTGATACAACTACTAGGTAGTTGTATCATAGTGCCTTATGCATGTTATTATATACTTATGTATTATCAGTAAATAGATGATAACATACTACTAAAATGTATTTTTAATAGTATGTTTATCTTTCCTATTCCCTAGTTATTTGCAAAATGTATTTTGAACTAATTTAAGTCATTAATTGATCATCTTTATTTTTCAGGTTCCGGGATATTCTTTTTCATTATTAAAAAATATATATATTTCAATATTATTGTAATATAAATCGCAGCTCTAAAAAATAAATGATATTGTTTACTAAATGTGTAATTTATTTACTATGAATTTTCTCTGAAAATAATAAGTCTTTAATAATATCATTGATTTGCTGTGTAAAGTTAATAGACATATTTTTTAATATTTTAAATTATATTAAAGTAATAAAAAATATGTTTATTAACTTTAAACAGTAAATCAGTGATACTTATAAAAATATTTTTTAAAAAATTTCCCCTCTTTTAAGCCCCGCCCCTCCAATTCCCCTCAATTTAGCTAGTACTGCCAGGCTGCACCAGGTGGCGTCTGTTTCCATTTTTTAACATGAAGTTAGCATTCTATTAAAAGATCAGCCTACGGGCGAGATATATGACGTCACGCTAGTTAGATATAACGGATTAATAAATATGTTGTAGAATAGATGGAAAACATAATTATTCCTCAGATTTTTGGTTTGTATTTTAAAAATGATATAGTTTACATGAAATATACATAATATACAGTTAATAACTACAACATATATACCTATTTATAGTAATAAATACTTTGGCAAATAAACTATGAACCATACAAATGCAGCAAATGTTTTACGATGTACAAATAGTGTATAGGTACATAACATAATGGGTAAAATGTAAATATATTTTAAATTTTGGGGTTTGAAAATCGATCTAATTTAACAAAAAACATTCAATATCTAATAATAGTGATGTATTATTATTTGCATTCACAAAATTTATATGTATATCTTGCAAGTATCAATCTTCGAAAAATTATATTTACAAATAATACAATATTATCTAAAAAAGGCGTCAGCGATGGCTATGAAATGAAGATCGCTGGCATTTTATATGTAAAATTATTCTAAAATTTTTGATTTTCTTGGGATTTTTAGGTTCGGGAAAAACGCTGATTTAAGTTTTCATTTGGGTTTTCATTATTTTTATTTGGTTTAAAAAAACGTTTCGGCTAACTATAGCCTTCATCAGTGTTGTGTCATATGAGAAAAATAGTGTCGAATATAATCCAAAAAATTACATATACAATATAATTCACACCTCATAATATTTACTGCAATTAATAAACTAATATAAACTAATCAAAACATGACCACATATTTTTTAAAATTATTATTCTTAACACTAAAATTATCTACATTGACTATGGAGTACGCAGTACGCAGTAAACATTATGTGCGTGGTATGAATATTTTATATGTAATTTTTTGGATTATATTCGACACTATTTTTTTCATATGACACAACACTGATGAAGGCTATAATGTTAGCCGAACCGTTTTTTTTTTAAACCAAATAAAAATAATGAAAAACCAAATGAAAACTTAATCAGCGTTTTTCCCGAACCTAAATCCCAAGAAAATCAAAAAATTTAGTATATTTAGAAACAAGATTCAAGAATATCAAATTTTCCAAGATTGTAAAATTCTAGTTAATTATTTTATGTGTACAGTTATTTAGGGCATGTCATCGATGTTCATTTCAAGCCAACTAGACGCCGATTTTTTTCGATGATACTGTATAATTCTTACGTAAAATGTAAATAACATTAGACCAATTAAAACAAAGAAATATGAATTTCTTAGTATTTTTAGTAACACCTTTATTCTTAAAACTTAATTTTGTATTATGCAAATATACCAATTTTATTGTTATTTTATTCATATTGTATTGAGCCATCGCTTAAATATTTGATATTAATTTGGTATTATAAACAATCAACACTATTCATTAAAAATTACTGAACAAATATATGTTATGCTTGACATACATTATATATTATCAAACAAAAACACATTCTTCTTTTAAACTGTATCAGTCTTGTCTTTACAAAAATCTTTTTTAAAATTTGAACTCAAAATAATCATCTTTTTCATGATCTTTAATACACATATTCTTTATTTATTCCCACTTACAGTACGTCTGCTGGATCTGCGTCTATGAAAGGAATGCGGACAAAAAACATTTAAATAAACAGCAATATATTTTATACGTCGACTTGACGAGTACGTCACCGCAAATCGCTCCGCACACTCATTTTATTGGCTACCTGCAAATTTGTCGAATTTTGATTGATGGGACGCGTCGTCTAATTTTTTCCGAAAAACATCGAGAAAATATCGTTTCCCCTCCCACGGATACCCCGTAGCTACAGAACGGACAGACGTACTGTACGTGTTTGAATCTATCGAAGCTGAACCAACAACACTTGGAGTGGAGATTCCACATTATGAATAAAATAAACATAATTGTCCAGTTTTCATTAATACCATCATGGGAGAATATTATTTTTAAATTTATTAAAGATATTTTCAATAGAATTCTCTTGATTTATAACTCGTACCCACTTTTCTTGCTCTTCCGGACACTTTAGGCTGCCTAGAATAACTATCCTTTCCACCAGGAACACAACAAAGATATAAATAGCACCAAAAACACACTCCACTTAAGCTTTATTGATGAATTGTTAGAGTCTTAAAAAACACACACAAAAATCACGATAAGTAAAAAATGTATGGGCACTTTTAGGTTAAATCACTTACACAACGTGTAATTTTTCAATTTTTCTATTTTTTTATGCGAAACCGAGAGTGACCATATATCTAGTAGTAGTTTATGTCACTTCAACACCAAAATAATTAGTTTTTTGCACTACAATAATAAATAATACCAAAAATCAAAGAGTTAAAACCAAAAATCAACCGACAAAATATGAAACGGAATCTAACCCAATATCTAAGTATGTACAGCTGATGAAGTAAACAAAAGTCCGCCCGCAGGCTGATCTTTTAATAGAAGGCACTGCATGAAGTTAGCATTTCTTTAATGTACCTATTCTCTGATGTACACCACGGGGGTGTCACTTGTATGGGAAAACAGGCAACACTCAAATTTAAACGTGCCAGGACCAACGACAAAGAAAGCAACATCTGCCAGGCGTTGGCTTTCTTTGTCACTCACATTGCTTAAATCATGACACCGCGGCCATTTTGTCAACAAAGAAGCTGGCCGGCTGTCCTGGCAAGTGATTTAAAACAATTTTGCTTTTTTACAATATTAAATTATTAATTTGGATGTATTTAATGCGATTATTCAGTTAACTGGTAAGTCGGAAATTACACACAAATACTTTATTCGTAAATACAACTAAGATGTAAACGTATTTTTGTATTTTTAGGTTTCAACTTTTGCGAAGACCCGCCGATAGAACTTGCCTGGCAGCGTACCTGTTTAACTAAACGTATTATTTCCTGATAATAATATCAAAACACGTAAGTACCTCTATAATTTATGATGAAAAATGATTTTGATTTTGTTTTATATTATTTAAATACTTTCTAACCTCAAATAATAGTAAGATTCTTGTTTATATCGCACAGCCTGTTCAAAACTGTATTAGTTTCAAAAAATATAAACAAACAATTATTAAAAAAAAACAATGTCCTTTTTAATTCATTTATACCTCAGAAGGATGCCAGTAAAATTTTTATTAAATCAACATTATATTATTTGGCCGTTAATTATGCAAAAAGGAGCATATTGTCTAACTTAAATTTTCTTTACTTCTCCTGACAATGTTCTCTATATTCTCTATTTTGAGTTAATAAACTTTTGAACGGATGTGCGATATATAAAATACATAATATATCCAAGGGTGCTGACCTGATAAAAGTATTTTTTGAGATTTTTTGGTTGTTTATGCACGTTGGCTTTGTTTATGTTTTATTCAGCTTATATTTATTTCCGATATAACAGTTTTTTTTGCCTTTGAATGGTAATGCATTGAGGCTAGATAGTGTTTCATTAGGATCATTAAAGGAATTTCTAAATTAGCATATATTTTTTTGTCATATTAGGTGTGTTATCATGATACAGGTAGTTGTACTCATAGTGCCTTATGCATGTTACTTATGTATTGTATTATCAGTAATAGATGATAATATACTACTTAAATGTCTTTTAATAGTATGTTTATCTTTCCACCACTTGTTATTTGGTAAAATGTATTTTGGAACTAATTTAAGTCATTAATTGATCATCTTTCTTTTTCAGGTTCCGATATTCTTTTTCATTGTTAAAAAATATATAATATCATTGTACATAAACGCAGCTCTAAAAATAAAATGATATTGCTTACTAATGTGTAATTTATTTACTGTGAATTTTCTCTGAAAATAATAAGTCTTTAATAATATCATTGATTTGCTGTGTAAAGTTAATAGACATATTTTTAATACATTAAATTATATTAAAGTAATAAAAAATATGTTTATTGAACAGTAAGTCAGTGATACTTATAAAAATATTTTTTTAAAAATTTCCCCTCTTCTAAGCCCCGCCCCTCCAATTCCCCTCAATTTGGCTAGTACTGCCAGGCGACACCAGGTGGCGTCTGTTTCCATTTTTTAACATGAAGTTAGCATTTCTTTAATGTACCTATTCTCTGATGTACACTATTAGAAATCGATCTAATTTCTAATATTATCGAGCTTTTAAAATTCGAGAAAGTGATCGGAGATTGTGTTTAAAGTGTTGTGAAATGTTCGTTAGTGCATATTTTTGTGTCGGTAATCGGTATCGGTATAGGCAAATCGCGATGTACAAATCCGAAGAAGGTAGATATGCTAAGAGCATAGGTACTTTCTGGCAGGGGAAAGCGCTTTAGAAGCTCGGAGACTTATTCCGAAGAGTATCCGAATAGATAAATCCCTAATGCTCGAACCTTTGTAAGTATGGTTCAGCATTTGAGGGATTCGGGAAAAGCAACGAAGAATTGCTGCAAAACGTTAAAAATTCCATGCTCAGAAGAAGGAGAGCATGTATTGGAAATGGAGGTCGTGATTTTGAACAATTATTATAATAGCATGCAGTCAAGAAGCGAAGGGTATACCGGGTGGTGCATCATCGTTGGAAATATAGGATATCCCCATGGTACAAAGAATACAAGGTATGATATTGCGCAGGTTGGTCGCTACGTCACAGGTGATAACTGGCGCTATTGGTCAGCACTCTCCGCGCGCCAGTTCAAATCGTCAAGATATTGTTATAAACCTGTTTTTTTGTTTATATACCGTCATTGAATTATCGCTAAGCAAGTTACTGTGGAGCAGTGCGTAAGGAGTCGGGCTAGAAAGCGAGAGACCGGAGTTCGAATCTCGGCCGGGACATAACTTTTTATTTATTTTTTTAAATACTGTTGTATTCTATAGTTTTTTTTGTAGTATAAAAAAAGAACTATTTATTCTGTTATTTTTTAATCTCCGTTATTAATATAAATTGATTGTTGGTACAATACCTCATTTAATATAAAATAATCTACTTTTTGAAATGTATCGGGCCCTAATTGTACCTAAAAGTAATATATTTTTAGTGATATACCATATTGTAAACTATTTAATATTTCAGTCACTTAAAAAGCTAATTTGCATTGAATAATTGTCTACCATTAAAGGAAATTTGAGCTATAATATAATCCTCGATGGGCATATTCTGGGTATGCAAATACTTCCTCTAAATTTTGGGTGTCGTTCAACCAATTTATTCTCAAAACCTGAAACATCTACATATAAAAAGAAGCACAGGTCACTAATTACAATAAACTTCACCCTTGGAATTACTTCTATCATAATTACAATACGTTCATCTGCATTGGCATTTTCTACTTTTCGATGGGAAACAATAAACTTCCCAACATTTTTTAAATGATGTAATAATTCCTCTTGTGGTTACTTTTCCATAGATAACCTCATCTCTGTCCTCATGTGAATTCAGAGGCAATGAACATGAAAATTATTTACCATAAACATCGCAAACTAAAAACCTAATAAACAATTTTATACCGAATATAGAAATAAATTTAGTATTCTTACCTATTATTATCGTCCAAATCCATGTTAATAGATAATTATTTTTAAATATATTTTTGGAACTGCTGGTTTTAGTAATTATTAAATTAAACGAACTAAAAAGTCTTAAAAATAAACAATTCTTAACCATAACCCCAAAAAATGCAGATCTCCTGTCAACTTTCTTTATTTTTTATTTATTCATTATTTTCCTAGTGACGTCACAGGTGGTATGCGCGAACTGAACGAAATTGGAGCCGCTATCGATCATACCTTGTATTCTTTGTACCATGGGATATCCCATGCAAATTTTGAACTGTCGAGATCTTGGATCCCCTTGTGCAAATTTGTAATGTATCTTTAAAAACCATTTACGATTTAGCTCTAAAATTAATAGAGGAGCCAATATTTCCACAGTTGAAAATTTGCATAGTGTTGTTAAGAATTGTAGTGAAGTGATGTTATTAAGTGTAGTGTTGTGTAATATGTGCAGTTTTAAGAGTGGTAAAATGGAAAAAAAGAAAGCTCTGCAGTTGTATCTCTCTGCTATAGGGATATCTTTTTTTATTTGGTAAGTTTTTTTTTCTTTTAGTTTATTTTGTGGAATGTGAGAAAGTAGGGCTACTGGCGATCACCCACTTAAAAAAAGTAACGCACCTCTGCAGAACCTCTTGGATGGTGTGGGATTTTGCAAGTACTTTTTAAGTCTTTCTAGTCGATGTGGCAACAGCGGGCGGCGAACAAGCTGAGATCCGCGAGATCTCTCCCCCGCGCCGGGGGATCCGCGAGATTCCCCGGCGGCTCTCAAAATGTCGCAATTTTTTTTTTAAACTTTCAAAGTTAAATAACTCGGTTATTTTCAATTTATTTTAAAAATGGTAAAGAGAAAATATGTTTCTTTTGGCCAGATCTACCACCCCTTAAAATATCTGCGCTCATTTCTGGGACACCCTGTATAATCAATACATATTTCTTTAAATATCGAGAAATAAAATATGTTTGGCAACACCGTACGAAATATCGCCGCGCGTAGTCCTCAAAATTTAAAATATTAGCATTTTCAGGCTTCGATTATGTTCAAAAGCGCCACCGTATGACAAATCACTAAAGCTTCCACACGAGAGTTCTTAAAACTATAATATTCTTTGAAGCTAGTCAACTGTCACTGTCAGCTGTTCGCTATTTCACATTTCACAACTGTTATCAGAGCTGTTATGTAAAGAAAAAGGTATACAGACAATTACTCAACAGACAGTCCAACTGGCAGATACTGGTAGAAAATAGAAAATAGTGTAAAATATACGAAAAAATGTTGAGTGTACCTCGAATTGGTGTTATTAGGTTTGTAGGGAATAACATTAACAAAAATGTAATTTCCAAGATTAATATACAATCTACACGAACTATAACATCTAAGTTAGATGACTTGCCAGTAAAACCTAAACCATGGGCCTATAATGAAAAACATTTTACATTATTAAATTATCCCTTTGATAAGACTTCATCCAGATTTGATGAAAATACAAAGGTATTTAGGAGTAAAATTTATTTGAATATATTCAATACATTATTTTAAATCTTTTTTAGCTTATCGTAGTAGAAGGTTCAGTTGCAGCTGGAAAAAGCAAATTTGCCAAAGAAATCGCAAAATCCTTTGGTATGTTTTATATGCCTGAAGCTAATCTTGATATGAATTATATAAATTATTATGGGTATGACTTAAAAAACCTGGATCCATTACTAGCTCCAGATTGTAGGAGCTTTGATGTTATGGATTTCTTAAAAAATCCCAAACATAAGCTTGTTGCAAGAATGCAAATTCAGCAATATGTAGTTAGGTGGGTAACTTATTGTTGTGTGAAAAAGATTTTTAATTTGTATTTCCAGATTATCTCAATATATTGATGCTTTAGCTCATATTCTAAGCACAGGTCAAGGTGTAGTCTTAGATAGATGCGTCTACTCTGATTTTGTTTTTGCAGAAACATTGTACAATCAAGGATTTATATCTAGACCCGGTAAGTACATAGATTAATTAAAGATAATACCTAGGTCTGTCAACAAAATTGAGTTTTCTATTGCAAATGATAAATTTGTGCGTATTGAAAGACTGTACAAAATTTGAAATCAAATACTCATATAGTTTTCAAGTTATTCATAATTCCGTTTAGATAATCGCGTCGAGGCGGGAAAACGCTGCACAGGAGAGCTACCGGGTGTGCGATGTCACATGCTTGCTAATCGCAGCGCGCTGTATTGCCAGAGATATAAGAAACGGATCCGTTTCACTGTTTTGTTGTATCCCTACCTAGATTTAATTAGATTTATTACATTAGTTTTAGCCAAATTTTATCTGTACTAGGTAAGTTACGCCACTGTATTCAGAATTATTTGTACCGGTTCTGTTTTATTCTTGTCATAAATGACCCTTCAATTATTATTAGTCGATGGAAAGTCTTTATTGTAAAGTTATATAGCCTTTGTTCAAACACGTTTGTGTTTTACGCAAACAAAGGATCGACTAGGTACAGTTTTAACACTTAATCACACTCTTTAATTTAATTTAGTTCTGGGATGTAGCTCTTTAGTCTCTTTACTTTTCGACGCACACATTACTTTTTGCCTCTCTTCAGGGAACACAGCAGCTGACATTCAGCATAAATTTTTGCTGACTTTTATGACATTTCACGGTATTCCCTAAATGGTAAAAAGCAGTAAAAAAAAACAAGAAACAGCAGCTGTCTCATGCGCCCGTTGCATTTCTGACTACTATAAAAATTTGAGAGAAATATAAATAAATCGTCATAGTCAAATTGGTCTATAATTCTGGTCTTTAGCCTTTAGAATTAAAATTATTTTGAAAAAAGAATTATTAAATGGTTGATCATTTTATAATGGAAAATTTATTATTTGACAATACAGTATTAAACATTAAATTTCTGAAAAAACATTTATAAATAATTTTACCTATGCATCTAAACAAAACAACTTAAAATAACAGGAACTGGCAGTTAGATATACTATATGAACGACCAAGTCACTTTTCACGCATTTTTTTTTTTTCGATGGTATGGTACAAATCAAATTAGTGTAAATACTATACAGTCGAAAAAAACAACGTCAGAGGTGACGTGGAGATGGAGATTGTTGTTATTTTGTAAGTAAACTTATACCGGGTGCGTCTCAAAAGTGGCTCACCCCTATAACTTTTTTATTTTTGTAGTTAAAAAAAGAAGATTTGGTATGATAGTATATGACATAAATTAGGATTGGTTGACGTATTCAATTGTTTTCGGTCACTTCCAGTTTCACCGGAAATGACTACAACTTTTGATTTTTAAATGGCACCCAAGGTATTTTTTTACTTTATTCAATAGAAAATGTCACTCTGAATAGAATGACATATCATATGTGAACTTTTGACATTTTCGCATATGGTTTATTTAAAATTAAAACTTGCGGTTCGTAACGAAAATTTGACTTGAAATACCAAGTGTGTGGTATCAAATTATTCGTAAAAAAATGCTTTTTCTAAATATGCTAATGAGCCACCCTCGTTCCATTTGAAAACATTGAGATATTATTAAAAATACGATTAGAGTATTTTCTAAGTGGCCAGGACAAGACACTAAACACATTAGACGATCGAATCTATTTTTCCAAGGCTACTTGATGAAGAATTAGTGTTTTTAACATAACCATGGCACCCTAGATTGAATTTTAAAATATAATTTTTTATTAAGCGAGAATGTCAAAAGTTGACATATGATATGTCATTCTATTCAGAATGTCATTTTCTATCGAATAAAGTAAAAAAATACCGAGGGTGCCGTTTAAAAATCAAAAGTTGTAGTTATCTCCGGTGAAACCAGAAGTTTTCTTCTGAGAAATTTTCTTCTTTTCTTCAACTTTTTCTATCTCTATTTCCAATTGGCTTTTTCGAACGTTTTAGATTAATCTACTACTTTGTAATTTTTTTGACTACAAATATCTCCTGTTTTTAAGGATTCGAACAAACCATAAAAAATAAACAATAATCTGGGAAAGTTATTTTACATTAGTTGACCACAGATAGGGAAATAGAGCAAGGCTGACTTGTATCAGCCTAAATATTTACCACTGAGAATTTTGCACAGCGGCTGACCGTTGCTGTTCGTCAGAATCTAGGGTCAAAATAGACCTTTTAGGGACCTGTCCCTAAACGCGCTCATTGTTTACATTCAAAAAATAATCGAGTCAAACCTCTTTTAGCAGGGTCGGATTTACTTTTTTTTGAATATTGTATACCGGGTGTTCCTCAAAAGTGCTCACCCCTGTAACTTTTTTATATATTTTTCCACTTAAAAAACGAGATTTGGTACACAGAATGTGTAGAATGAGTGGGAGGTGGGGGGGGGGTAATCACTGCGACCTTAAAGATCTATTGTATCCCTCTTTCTTGAGTTATAAGTCAGCATACAGTCCATAACTGATTAACCATAACTGAATCCATAACTGACATCAGATGTTCTTCTTCCGGGGGTATACACCCTTCCACACCTGATACCGGTGTTGTCCTGAATCTATAATAGAAGATATAAATATCACTCATTCTCTATTTCCTCTTTGGATTTGAGGTCAACTCCTATTGTGATGACCTGACCATGGCCATCCTCCTTCGAGTTGGTAACTCGCCAACTTGATGTCTTTAAATTGGTGTTCTGGTAAGTAACTTGGTAAGGTTATGATACGTCCCCGCTTGCCTCCCGATGTTGGACAGCTTTCCATCCTGTTTTTTTTCTTGTCTTGGGGATGAGAGGTTGTAGCTGTTCTTCTCTTGCTGTTTGGTTGAGATACACCAGTCTGTTTCTTGGTTCCTTGACTTTCCTCTTTTTCGATGAGGGTTTTCGCATTTACTTCCTCTGGAGCAAGTCCTTCGTGGAGCAGTGGGAGGAATAGTATTTCCACAGTCAATTGAAAGTATTGAGACTCTTAATTCCTTTGCCGCACGATGGCGACAAAGGAGTCGACAAAGACAGTTCCGAAATTAAGAGTCCCAATCTGTTCCAACTGACTTCAGATAAACTATATCTCCGTACTTCTGCTTCGCTAAATATTGGTCATAAAACTAAGAAAGGTGTACAGGGTGGGTCAAATTCGACGCTTTTAAATGGAAACACCCTTTTCTATAGGAGAAAGACGAAAACTAATCGGTGTCTGGAGCTCAATTTTCATCAAAAACATGATGGTGAAAACCGCACATCAATATCTGTTACCGTTTCGGAGTTACGGGGTGTTTTTCAAAAATGTGCATTTTTAACAAATCGCTGTAACTTTTTTGCTATGGAAAATTTTGTATTTCTGAAATGAAAATATTTCCAAAGCACCTTTTTACGTAGAATTTAATGGTTTAAGTATAATTTTTTTTAAATTAATAATTTAAGAGTTATCAACAGAAAAATTGATTTTTTATTTGGGACACCCTCTATATTTTTAATTAACTGTAAAGAATTTAAAATTACCTTTCCAAAAATATAGCACACTTGATATTTTGTTATAATCCTTTTCGAAATACAGAATTTTTAAAAGTTCGCCACTTTTAACTAGTAGGCTTTGGACCCCTTATTGATGATATGCCCTTAATGGAACTCGAAAACATATTTTTTCCAGCAAGACGACGCACCGCCTCTGAACGCTGAAGTCATCAGCAAATTTTTGCAGCCAATTTCAAGAATAATTGAATAGCTAACCAAGATCCCAGCCGTTGGCCGTCGAGGCCGCCTGACTTAGTGCCCATGGATCTAATCCTATGGATATATTTGCGGAAGAATAAAGGTTCCTTATTCCGTATAATCTAGACAAGAATTAGAAATACTTAGCAGATATGAGAGGGTATCTTTCACCCTCACTGAGTTAATGAATTCCGCGAGTAATGTTCAAAAACTGCCCCGTCTGTCCATAACAGAAGACGGTCGATATGTCGAACACCTGTTGCAAAATCTCATGTCTTAGTTTGCTATTTATTTTTATTGTTATTAGATATAGTTTAAATGTGTTGATGTTGGTTAAATATATTTTAAATTATTATAAAATTCTGCATCTCTCATAACAAATATTATTTTCGTTTTAATTGATGCTCACAACTTGAATTTTTTGCATTATAGCCGGTGGCGTTCAAAACCTACTTATTTAAAGCGGGCAAATTTTTATATACTCTATATCTCGAAGAGGAATCGAGCAAAATATCAAGAGTGTTATATTTTTGGAAAGGTAATTTTAAATTCTTTTCAATAAACTAAAAATATACAGAGTGTCCCATATAAAAAATCAAATTTTCTGTTGATAATTCTTAAATTATTAATTTTAAAAAAATTATACTTAAACCATTAAATTCTACGTAAAAAGGTACTTTGGAAATGTTTTCATAAAAATACAAAATTTTCCATAGCAAAAAAGTTACAGCTATTTATTAAAAATGCATATTTTTGAAAAACACCCCGTAACTCCGAAACGGTAACAGATATCGATATGCGGTTTTCACCATCTTGTTTTTGACAAAAATTGAGCTCCAGACACCGATATTAGTTTTGTCTACCTCCTATAGAAAAGGGTGTTTCCATTTAAAAGCGTCGAATTTGACCCACCCTGTACATACATCATGCATTCAGCTTCACGCTTTAATTACGTCTCGCGATACTTTATTTGTTTATTTATTAACGAGTTGTTTTAATTTTCCCTATAGCTTGAAAATTTTTAAGTGCAAGTTAGAAACACTTTTTGGTAAAAATAAGTGGAATTGAGTTGGTGTTCGACAGTGGTCGCGCTATTAGAACTCCAAAATCGACATCTCGAAATCTATCAAATAATTGGTTGTAGTTTTTTCAAAAACTTTCTTAACATTTCTGCTATATTTTCTTCGCAGACAGTATGTTAATAAAAAAAAGTTTCAATATCTAAAGTGGTTCTTAAGTTATGGCGTGTTATGTGTTAAAAAGTTGAGTTTTTAAATTATCGCGATTACTGGCGTTTTCTCGTTATAAAAAAATGGACACCATAACGATATTCTTATAATTCCATTGCTCCATGCTCAGAAACATATCTAATGATTTTATCTAGTTATCTCTTCGAAAAAAAAGGTCTTTTAAAAATAAGCGGTATGCGATCGTGATTTTACTTTACTTGATAGGGAAAGGCGTACTGGCAACGCCGCAACGGCACACCGTCGCATTTCTCTCACTCCCACTTAATAAGATCCCTATGCGATTAACTTCTACACATGTAAATTCCGACCCAAAAGTAACATTTGCCAGCACGGTATGGAGTATTGACGTAACCAAATATTCTCGTACAGTTTCGAATGTCTCTTGACAATGTACCGTGCTTTCATTTTAATTTGTCCCACTTTTAAAAGGCTGTAAAATATTTATTTTTTGAGTTAAAAGGTCCACTGAAAAAAGAAATCGTAGTGTTTTTCGTAAAGTTTAATGCCTTTGATCCAAAACTGTCAAATGTAAAAATTATTGACATAAATTACTTTTTTTTTAAATGGTACACCCTATATATCATTAAATATTTAAATATGCGTTTTTTCTGATTACGAAAATATGCCACATTTGCCCTTTCTTTTCATTAGTTTAGCGCAAATTCGTATAAATATGATTAAGATTATAATATTTCAACATCAATTGTTTTTATAGTTACAGTTCTATTATGAATAGAAAATTTTCTGGTTTGCAAACTCAGAACATTTTAGTAAATTATTAAAATCTAGGAGCAACAAATTTATTGAAAAATGAGATAAATCCAATTTACAAATAGCAAGCAATTTGAAAAATGAAAATTATTTTTTGCACTTACAAATGCTAATATAATTTTGACATTTGACAGTTTATACAATTTTTGACTCAACGGCATAAAACTTAAACACTACAATTTCTTTTAATAAACTAATATATAATAATATAATATACAGGGTGTTTCAAAACAAATGCGAAAAACTTTAGGGGGTGATTCCTTGTTCAAAATAAAGGGTAGTTTGCTTTATAAACGTTGGGTCAAGAGTCAACCATTAGGGAGATATTGCGGTACAAAGATGGCAGAAAAATAATGTTTTTATTTTTTATCTTGAAAACGAAAAGAGATAGACTAATGAAATTTTATGGAAGCATTACTGTTATGAAAACACACTTTCAGGTAATTTGTTTACTTTTTTAAAATGAGTGGAAGGGGTTGAAATAAACTACACCTATCATTCTTGTTAACGAAATTTAAAGAAAAATCTTATCAAACACATGCAAATGCTTTAATTTGGATAGTCTAGTTTGTTTAGAAACTTTTTTACCTCTTGTGTTTTTTTGATAAAACTCAGCGATTGGAAATTAAAAAATAAAATGTAAAGCATTACATGTCAGGACAAAAACATTTTTAGATTATGAATCTAGTGATAATAACGATAATAATAATCATCTAGATAATAACGTATTGCAGTAGAGTAATGTCAAATAAAATAATATTAGGAACATCCTAAAAGTAACAGCGGCCGACTAGATTTTCTTAAAAAATTACAGCAGCCCACTAGATTCTTTATCAGAAAATGTTTTTTGTCCTGACATGTAATGCTTTACATTTTATTTTTTAATTTCAAATCGGTGAGTTTTATCAAAAAAATACAAGAGATAAAAAAGTTTCTAAACAAACTAAACTATCCAAATTAAAGCATTTGCATGTGTTTGATAAGATTTTTCTTTAAATTTCGTTAACAAGAATGATAGGAGTAGTTTATTTCAACCCCTTCCACTCATTTTAAAAAAGTGAAAAAATTACCAGAAAGTGTGTTTTCATAACAGTAATGCTTCCATAAAATTTTATTAGTCTATCTCTTTTCGTTTTCAAGATAAAAAATAAAAACATTATTTTTCCGCCATCTTTGTACCGCAATATCTCCCGAATGGTTGACTTTTGACTCAACGTTTCAAGCAAACTACCCTTTATTTTGAACAAGGAATCACCCCCTGAAGTTTTTCGCATTTGTTTTGAAACACCCTGTATATATATAATATAATATAAAATAAAATAAACGAAAAACACTACAATTTCTTTTTTCACTCGACCGTTTTAACTCAAATAAATATTTTATAGCCTTTTAAAATGGGGGGATTTAACCGCTTACGCATTACTTCGGGGGGGGGGGTTGCGTACGCCATGTGGCGTTGTTCCTCTTCTTTTCTACTTAGTAAATTATTTATACATTTGTTTGCTGTTTCCCATAATAATTGACCTCCCTCAAGGCATCTCATCAAGTTCGTTCCTTCTTCTTCTTCTTAAGGTGTCGACTTCTTGCGAAGGTTGGCGACTATCATGACTAATTTTATTTTGTTGACTGCTGCCCTAAACAGGTCATTTGATGTACAGTTGAACTATTCTTTGAGATTTCGAAGTCACGACATCCGTCCATAAGGTTCTTCCTGTGCTTCTCTTCCCTATTATTTTACCCTGGATAATTAGTTGTAGAAGCTTGTATCTTGTACCTCTCATTACGTGGCCCATATATTGGAGTTTTCTGATTTTTTTTTATTTTTCTGAGTTTTTAAGTTTGTTCCAGTGAAATCCAATCTACTCCTTAAAATTATCTCTCTCATCCCTCCATCTGGGATAATAGAATACATATCCAACATCGTCTATTTCACTACAAAATAAACATGACTCAGACCTTGCCCCCGCATCTTATAGAGGTATTTTCGGAAGCACCCGTGTCCAGACAGCATTTGTGTCAGGTGGCATCCCACTTCACCACATGGTCTGTCAATCCATTTTTCAATGTTGGGTATGTCTCCAGGTCCATCTTCGATATTTTCCTTTATCTCACTGATCCTGCCACTTCTCCATCACAGTTTTCCTGGCTATTTGTTTAAGCTCTCCCTTGTATCTATCCGCTTGTTCATAAGCTAATAAGTGGATAGGAGGGATGCCCGCAATGACACCAACTGCCTCAGTAGATCCAGTTCTGTAAGGGCTACAAACTCTAACACATAATTTGCGCTGCAGAGCTGTTATCTTTCGCTTTCTTTTTATTTTGTCCATTTCCTTACACCGTACCGGAGCTGCATATAACAATTGCGAATGTATTACGCTTGTAAGAATTCTACGCTTTGGCCCTCTATGTTCGGCATTAGTTTTGGTAATGCTCCTAGAGTTTTTTCCGCTTTAGTCATTGTTTGGGTAATATGTTCACAGAATGTTGTTTTACTATCTAACCAGACTCCGAGGTATTTTACAGCATTCTTAGGTACGATCAATGTTACCTCAACATCAAAAAGAATTGGTGCCAGTTTTCGTTTGGTGGTTAGAATTACCGCCTCTGTCTTTTGCGGTGCTAGCTGTAAATCATTTTGCGCCATCCATTCAGAAATTCTCAAGAGGCCGGTGGTAGCTTTATTCATAAGTATTTCTTCGTTATCAGCAATCACTACCATGCCTACATCATCCGCGAAGCCAATGAGAGTAATACCCTCTGGCATATCCAACTTCAACAGGGGATTGTACAAAATATTCCACAATGTGGGACCAAGAATAGATCCCTGCGGAACTCCGTAATTTATTCTTACCAATTTCGTTCTCTCTTCAGTTTTCAACAAGATTTTCTCTCGGACAGATAAGAACTTATTATATTTATTAGGCTACTTTTAAGCTGAGGGCGCACTGAAGGGGTATCGGCGCGACCGAGCGGCCCGTGATTTTCAGTTTACGTTGAAATAAGTGTAAGCCCGCGCACTGCATTAGACCGGTTCGCTTCGACCTCCTCAGTATCGTCGGTACCCGGCGCCATCCGGCGAAACCAGTAAAGGCTGGGAGGGGGACGAATAGTCTACTAGTGATGAGTGAAATATCGGTAACTCTGACTTTGTCACTGATATTCTATAATCACAGTCACGGCCTGTGACTGATTTGAAAATAAACGGTGATTTTCTAAAACGTGACGATTACAGTTAATTGTGATTTCTCTGGTAACGAGAAAATACTTCAGAGAGCGGGACGTCGCTCGTCGCGAACGCAGCTGCCGATGGCGCCGGTCGCCACTCAGTTCACAGTCACGAGTCACGACGTACGTCTCATAGGATAGATATCTGACAAAGTGATGTAAAGAAGTGATTTAATTTTTTATGTATTTTATATTTTATTACTATTTTTTATCACTACGAATCGGTTTGGTTCCTTTTTAGTTTAGCAGGTTTTTTTAAAGCCAAACATAAAATTTTACCTTTATACTGTTTATTTTTTTTTAGAAACTTCATTCTTTATATATTTCGTTTATTTTAATACAAAGGAAAATATTTGTTGTTTAATGTATTACTTATCTCGTGTTGTTAAGTTTCGTTCGTTATGGTTATGAGCATATTGCATATTTTATTCTTTTCCCGTTGGTTTCTTTAAATAAAAAATTGATTTATTTTTTTTTTTTTTTAATAAACCTTTTACCCACTGTTTAGTGTTTTCTATTTCAGCGGCCTTGGATAAAGGACAAATAAAAATTAGTATAACAACAACAACAGAATCGTATCATTCGTATCGTATCTTATATTTTAGCCGTGATTGTGCTTTCGGATTCATAATCATAAAGTCGCAGTCACAGTTAAGAGTCACAGATAATACAAAGTCGCTGTCACAGGTAAGCCTGTGAACAGAAAATCACGGTTTGGCTCATCACTATAATCTACGCCTACGCGGCTAGCATCGACTTTCAGATCGGTCGTGTCGGTCGGTCGCGCCGGTACTCCTTAGGGGCCTTATTCTGTAAGTATTTTACCGATCGATTCGGTAGAATTTCTTTGGTTGTGACGACATTTTCGATTCGGTAGCGCGTAAAGCTAGTCCGTAACTCCGAACCGAACGAAAACCCTACCGAATCCTCGGTTCGCGTACCGAAAGTTCTAATCGTCTTGGTAACTAATAACTGCTAATAATAATTATTCTACTCAACAATACATTTTTCTGTCAGGGGTTTGACAGTTTCAAAAAAAGGCTAGAATTGGGCTAGAATTTGCGTGTTATTGCAAAGGTTTTATTTACGAAACACTCGGAAGTATAGTATTAATAAAAGAATAGATGTAAAGTGTTAAATAAAGTGAAAATTTGTGATGTTTGTCAGGGATATGAATCTAATCAGCGCAGAGGTTGGTGAACAGGTTAAGAAGAGCACCAAATATATACATACTTTCGTTTTATTAACATGTTGTGTTTTATTTATATTGTGATTATTTATTAAGGGTTTTTTTTAATTTAGAATAAATACAATTAAGTTTTAACACAAGTTTTAATATAAAGTAATTCTAAAAAAGTTGTTCTAAACATTATTATAAAACAAAATTGAATAAAAAATTTCACTCCTGCTCCAACCCACATCTTCAGACATCTTGTAGCCTGAAAAGAAAAAATGAATTATTAATCATATATCATATAATCATATCTTTATAAAAAATGTATATTTTACGCTTCTGTACACTATGGATATTTTAAAAGTATATTTGTTTATCAGATTCACATCTTCATAGTATTCGCATGGCAGTTGCAAAGAATTTTCAACAGCGAGCATTCTTCTTTTTTCTGCAAAATTTTCATGTACTTGTATAAAGCGAAGCGAGACTTCTCTCTGCTGCATAGTCATACGGATTCCCTTCGGTGCCTAAAAGAATATTTAATATTACTTACTCCTTCTGGAAAATAGATCTTATTTACCTGTAAATCTGTCATCACTCACTTATCCTCAAACCTTTAGAAAAAGTTGAACAGAAGCGTTATAAAAAGGTGAATTTGAACATATACAAAATTTGAAAGCGTCACTGTCACTATCACGTCCTACTGTCATGCTCTAACCATGATTGTTTTTCGGTTGCTTCGAAACCGAACCGAACGGTTGCCGAACAGTGATACAGAATCGCAATGCGCGCTACTGAACGTAACATTCGACAACTCTATCGTTCGGTAGTGAACCGAATCGAATTTTCGGATCCGAAACCGAAAAAGATACAGAATAGGGTCCCAGTGCGCGCCCAGCTTTAATGCCCCTCTCTCTCAATTCTTCCAAAATTAGCTGCCATGAACGGATGTTAAAAGCATTCCTAACATCCAGTATTATCAGTGCACACAACCTGCGGTAGGATTATTTCCGTTCCAAAGGTGTTCATTATTTCTATCAAATACACCACAATTCGGCGGGCTTGTAACGCTCTTTCTTTCTAAGCGGCAGTTTTTAATCCGATAAACATCTATATAAAAACTGCTATAAAACGTCGAATTTTGTGCCAAGCGAGAATATTTAATCGAGCAATGATCTAATCGGCAGGCTAAGTCAAATTTGTTAAGGAGAGCATAGCAAAAGATATATTAAAGAACCAGGGGTGGTTTGGTTTGGACCTTGTTGATACTGACCTTGGTGGTAGAAACTAAACGGCAAGCGACAGTATTCTTCATCGCTACCGATCGCTATTTAGTTGCAGAGTTTTACACTATCTTTCTTAAAATTCTCTCTCGAAAACGTTGCTAGCTCTTAGACTATAAATAAAACAGCGAAATCGTTATGGAAATGAAAATATAAAGCGACACCAATCACAAGCAAATCGTATAAATAAATTTAAAAACTGCGTAATTTTCTAACCAAGCCGAAGCGAAGTCTTTAAATTCAACCAATAAAATTATAATCGTATCATCGTATCTTCGGATAAAGCTTGATTTTCATGCACCCGTTAGATGATTTTCATCCGTAAATGTCACCAATAACAAAAGCAATTCGTATATCCTTGGTATCCGACAAACGGACGCATGGAAATAAGTTAATAACGTAAGTAATTTTCTAACGAATCGAAGTCTTTGAATTCAACCAATAGAATTAATATCGTATCGTCGGATAACGGATGCATGAAGATCAAGTTTAATGGATGCATGAAGATCAAGCTTAAGTCCGCTGACCAAAATACAAGAGTTTTGGTACGTGACACGCCAAGTCCGCGAACTAAATGCGCAGGACAAGTCCGCAGTCCAAATCTTCTGGTGTATGGGTGGCTAATAGTTTTGTGAGTTAATAGCAATATTTGAGCCTTCTGTTAAGATCTCTGGGTGTACTTTACATGAAAAAGGTTTCCCAAACACCCCTCTGGGGAATTTCTTGCGCTGTTTTTGTCAAATGTGCAATACAATGTTAACAAAAAACGATATTTACAAATTTTTGACGTTTAAAAGCCACTATGCATAACTTGGTGTACATCGTTAGAATCGCAATGACTTTGTCTATTTTGGTGTGTAAAAAATCTATAATGGCGCCTATAAGAAGTAAAGTTGATGATGGTGGTCAAAAGACGAAACATCGGATGTCAAATTTGAAAACACTGTTGTGTATGTAAACAATAGATCTTGTATTTCCAAATAAAACACTGGATTTCCCTCATAACTTCTTTATTACATTTTAGTACTTAGGATTACGACACAAACATGTGTATCGTGCGAGCGCACGGTACCGACTGACTGCGGCGGGCGCCTCACTCACCATCTTATCTCCCGTAACATTCTATCGCCTCTGTCATAAAAACCATGCATTATGAATAATACAATCTGACATATACATAAACCATAATTTGTTAATCATAACAATACACTATATAAACAAGGTACTCATAAAAATCATAACGGCCATCCTACTTTCCGGTCGTCCTCGACATCCCTCCTTTATTGCTTCTGAAAAGATAAATAAAAAAAATAAAAAAAAAGAAAAAAAAATATTTATTTTTAAGTTTCTATGCTCATTAGAGGTTTACTTATTTTTAAGTTTTTATGCTCGCATTAGAGCTTTATTTGTTTTTAAGTTTTTATACTCGCATTAGAGCTTTACTTATTTTTAAGTTTTTATGCTCGCATTAGAGCTTTACTTATTTTTAAGTTTTTATGCTCGCATTAGAGCTTTATTTATTTTTAAGTTTTTATGCTCGCATTAGAGCTTTACTTATTTTTAAGTTTTTATGCTCGCATTAGAGCTTTATTTATTTTTAAGTTTTTATGCTCGCATTAGAGCTTTATTTATTTTTAAGTTTTTATGCTCGCATTAGAGCTTTATTTATTTTTAAGTTTATATGCTCACATTAGAGCTTTACTTATTTTTAAGTTTTTATGCTCGCATTAGAGCTTTACTTATTTTTAAGTTTTTATGCTCGCTTTAGAGCTTTATTTATTTTTAAGTTTTTATGCTCGCATTAGAGCTCTACTTATTTTTAAGTTTTTATGCTCACATTAGAGCTTTACTTATTTTTAAGTTTTTATGCTCGCATTAGAGCTTTACTTATTTTTAAGTTTTATGCTCGCATTAGAGCTCTACTTATTTTTAGGTTTTATGCTCGCATTAGAGCTCTACTTATTTTTAGGTTTTATGCTCGCATTAGAGCTCTACTTATTTTTAGGTTTTATGCTCGCATTAGAGCTCTACTTATTTTTAGGTTTTATGCTCGCATTAGAGCTCTACTTATTTTTAGGTTTTATGCTCGCATTAGAGCTCTACTTATTTTTAGGTTTTATGCTCGCATTAGAGCTCTACTTATTTTTAGGTTTTATGCTCGCATTAGAGCTCTACTTATTTTTAGGTTTTATGCTAGCATTAGAGCTCTACTTATTTTTAGGTTTTATGCTCGCATTAGAGCTCTACTTATTTTTAGGTTTTATGCTCGCATTAGAGCTCTACTTATTTTTAGGTTTTATGCTCGCATTAGAGCTCTACTTATTTTTAGGTTTTTATTTTAATTTATTTTTGTTTTGTTTTAGGTTTAAATCAGTAATACCTTTGTTGTGTTTTATATTCAAAAATAAATCTCATAAGGTCATCTTAACAAAGACCAGAATCTAATCCTTAATAAAATAATTAACCAAATTTCAAAATATTGCAACTGACAATACACGCCTTATACTGGCTGCTAAAGTATTTGCTTATATTAACACCATCTAAACATTTAATTCTGATCTACTTAAATTTTGAGTTTTGTTTTATTTTTAATAGTAAGTAATAATGAAAATAAGTAAAGTGGGGAAAACCTAATCCACTTTTAAATTGTTGTATTAAGAGTAAATTGTAACTTTAAAAGAACGTTCGTTCATCCTGACCTTACTCGCATCGCTGCAAATCGATGTCCCTTTTTATGGTTCCAAGAAATTGAATGTTGAAACATACAAAACTTTATATCTACTTAATAATTGTTCGCCTTAAGTGAATCCATAAAGTCAAAGAGTATTTTATATTAGACGTTAGATTTCTTTTTTTTTGATATTAGACGTCACATTATGGCAGATACTGTATTTTGTAGTACCCCAATTGTCAGAATTAATTATTTTTATTACAAACTCATTTGATCTTTGATTATTGCATAGATTTCATTTAGTTTTTGACTGAAAATTTTATTTACTATGGAACTGTAATTTTTTTTTAATATTTAGAAATATTTATCTGCCAAAAGCTTTCATAAATTAAAGATTTATTTTTCTTTTACTTCTGTTTGCAGTTTTAAATAACACTTCTCCAAATATGAGAATTAAATTCACCTTGCTATTCATACAGTAACCAACCAAGTATATTTTCAATCGATTCATATGTTGACCCTATTTTAATAAAAATAAGTATTAATGAATAATATTCCAATTATTTTTAATACTAAAGATATTTCGTTTTTATTTTTAATTATTTTTTTTATTTACTATTTCTACTGAAAAGTTTAGATTCAATTAGACCCCCAATCAGAACCCAGTTGAAGAGGATCGGGCCAGCTCATAATCCCCTGCAACCAACGATCCTCAATGATCATTATCGAAGCCAAACATTAATTAATTAATATGGGTTGCAGCATTGTAACCCTGTGCTTTTACTGATACGTGTTACTAAAAGTATAAGAACATTTAGTTCTATTTTTTTATACCTTCCTGTAAAATTTAAAATTAATTAAAACTGAAACTTTTGTTAACACTGGAGATGTTTTTTTATACATTCTTAAATATTAAATATCAATTTACTAATAATAGTCAACTTCATGAAAGACTGGTATGGTTTTTCATAATTCCTTGTACGAAATATAGTGTTAGTTGTATGCAGTAATTTGTTTGTAACAGGTTTTTTTATAAGTTATTTATTTTACCAAAGAACTTTAGTTTTTATCAATATGACTGACTGCGGCGGGCGCCACACTCACCATCTTATCTCCCGTAACATTCTATCGCCTCTGTCATAAAAACCATGCATTATGAATAATACAATCTGACATATACATAAACCATAATTTGTTAATCATAACAATACACTATATAAACAAGGTACTCATAAAAATCATAACATGTAGCTGGAAAATTTAAAAATGGAATTTTAAATGTTCCTAAACGGCATATTTTATATTACATTAATGCGCAATTTTGCCCTAATTTAACCATCCTCGTAAAGTTTAGTTATGAGAATATTTTGTTTTAGCTTATAAAAAGTATTATGAATATCGTGACAACACCCTGCAGGAATTAATAAAACCACATTTAGTGATTTATTTGGATGTCCCTGTTCCAAATGTATTGGAGAATATAAAGAAACGTAACATTAGTTATGAGGTTAATTCGCCTGCAATGAACGAAAATTATCTTGGTGTATTGGAAAAATTCTACAAGCAAAAGTATCTGAAAGATATAAGGTTTATTTGTATTTTTTTATTTTTACTTTTTTTTATCTAAAATACTTTGTAGTACTCATGCAGAACTATTAGTTTATGACTGGTCTGTTGAAGGAGATATGGAAGTAGTTGTGGAAGATATAGAAGCAATTGATTTCGATCGTTTTGAGCCACAAGGCACTCACTTTAAAGACTGGGATATTGATTCAGAAGAAGAATGGGCTATGCTTCGATACCGGTAAGTTTTTAAATATTAACATATTACTTTGTTTGAAAATTCGTATGTTTATTTTTTTTAGTATACAGGGTGGTCCGAACTGTATTCCGGAAACTTCGGTAGCATATTCTGCAGATAAAAATAAGTAAAAAAGTTCTTATAAATAAATGTCCTAAAATGCTTAGTTTCTGAGATACAGGGTGTAGAAGTTTCATTTTTATTTCGGTTTTTTCCAAATAATTTCTGAAGTAACGTCCATATTTGGATGAAAATTGGTGTCTGGTAGTTTTTTGACATGAGAAATTTGATTTTCATGTCATTATGACTCTTATTTGTAGAGGGCGCCACCTACATTATGTTTTAACTGTTTTGAAGAGTAATAACTTTTTGTCCGTACCTGTATAGAACTACTGAGTGAAAAAATATACATTTCCGTGAGTTTTTACGTAAAAAATGTCTCTTGGTAAAAATCGTTACCGAGCCACCCTTCTCGAGATATTTAGAATGGAGATAGTCAATACATGCCTTTAAATAAAAATATATAAAAAAATAAACATGTTTAGTAGATAGTTATTTGACTGAAATGATAAATTTGAGAAATTTTTATTTTTTTAAATTATTCATAAAATTTTCTTCAAAAAAATAATGATTGATGATGATTTGGCACAAAAATATTTCAAATTTATGATTTCAGTCTAACTATTTAGTTAACATCAGTTAACATGTTTAATTTATGTCAATGATGTCAGGTATTGATAATTTCGATTTCAAATATCTCGAGAACTATTACTCGTAGGGATTTTTATTAAGAGACCTTTTTTGGCGTTAAAAATGTCGTAAATGTATATTTTTTTACTTAGTACTTTTATACAGGTACGGATGAAAAGTGTATACTCTTCAAACACGTTAAAGATATGTAGGTGGCGCCCTCTACAACTAGTAGTCATATTGACATCAAAATCAAATTTCTCATATCAAAAAACTCCCAGACACCAAACTTCATTCAAATATTGACGTTATTTTAGAAATTATTTGGAAAAAATGGAAATAAAAATGAAACTTCTACACTCTGTATCTCAGAAAATAAGCATCTTAGGACATACATAAGAACTATTTTACTTATTTTTATGAGCCGAATATGATGCCGAAGTTTCCGGAATACAGTTCGGACCACCCTGTATATCAGACAAATGTTAACTTACTAGATGAGTACTGAGGAGTTGATTCTTGGACCATACTGAATAAAAAGATCTCCTTGTGTCAGTGTTTCTGATTTACTTGTGTCAGTGTTTCATATAGGAATATACCGGATCGGGTACTTTGCCGACCCGACACAAACAAAAAGTCGGGCTGCCAGCCGGACAGAACGCCGGGTCTCCGGCCGGCGCCGGCGCAGGTCCTATGTTGGGTCAAATCCGTAGTATTCCAATATTTATAAATCTGTCTGCAGTGCAGCGAATTACTGTCTCTTTTCTTGGTTTTATAGTTCTAGGGAAATATTTAGCATCTATTCTAAAAGCTTCAGGTTTCGGGTTATCTCCATAGGTTTTAGCAAGAAACTTTTTCCTTGCTTTGAAGCAAGAAATATTTTCGCCTAAATTAGAACAAAATATTTATAAAAACATGATCGCTAACAATAAAAACGAGACATGGGATAGGAAATGTAATGAAGTTGATTGCTACATAGGTGGAACGAGGTCGTCTGAAGCCTGGAATCTGATCCGAACGTTAAGAAAACAAACATCTCACAACGCAAATATACAGCCAATACCTGTAGAACAATGGAAAGAACACTACGCAAAAAAGCTAAAAGAAGTTAGAGAAAGATATATTTTATACACCCCTAAACGTTGCACCATACAAGGAGAATACATAACCATCGACGAATATGACATACGAAAAGCATTAAAATCCATGAAAAATAAAAAAGCGTCAGGACCAGAAGGACTACCAGCAGAACTATTAAAAAACCGGTCATAAAAATAATTAATACTACACCTGAAAGAACTAATGACAAGGCACAGCTTACAGAATAATATAGCTTGGACACTCGCCAATTTTTCCCACGCTCGAATTTAAAACGCCCCGATCCAACGATGCTTAACTGAATTAAGCCAGCGACAGTCAGCCTCATTCAGTCCATATTCAGTCGATGCATAACCTCCACCGGTGACGTGTAGGGCCGTATTACGGAAGATTTTAATTCGATTTTTTCTTATATTTAACCATAGGTATTTGTGCTTTTATTTCAATTTTATTTTTATTGTTGGAATGGGAAAAGGTTTTCCGGGATGTGCGGCTGCTGGTTACACAAATAATTATGGAAATAATTCAAAATATAGTCTGTTTAATTTTCAATTCAATTCAAAATTAATGTTCAATTCAAAAGTATTCACACTTTAGAGCTTTTCAAAACGATAAAGACCACTTATTTGGAGGCTTGCTAATGCCAAGTGACCATTTTTTATTTAGTGTCCTCATTGGAGGCTATTTTTTATAAGCTTTGTATGTAACTATCTATGTATGTATGTATGTTTTTGCGGGGCAAATCTTGTAAGCTAAATTAGAACCACTTCCTTTTATTGTAGGAGATTGAAATTTGGCATGTAGGTTCAGACCCGATGACAATACATTTTTTGCAAGGCATGACCCGAATTTTTGACAGCTGTCAAAATGGCGGCATTTTTGAGGTTTTTGATTTTTTAAAATTCTATTTATGAATGGATCGGGGTAAAATTATATATATATATTTCAATTCGGGAACTTAGGCACTTTCGTCATCTTTTTCGGCGCCATATTGGTTTTCACGTATTTCCTGAGTTGATCCATAGATGTAAACATTTAAGGTGCTATCGCTATTAGTAGGGAGCTATTGTATTCATGTTAGCGTTACACCGTTAACGTTAAATTTGGCTTTTGCACTATATCTACAATGTAAGCTGTAAATATTTATTTTAGTTTATAAATAAAAAATATTATTAATTTTATGAAAAGAACTACAAATTTATTCTGAAAAAGTTTTCTAGAACCACAAGAAAAGTATTAATAAGTTAATAGTTAATAATAATAGAAATGATTAAAACTCATGTTCATCATTGTTCTTTACAATCATTCTACTAAAAATTTATTCTATGTCTAAAAATTAGATTCTACTAAAATTTGAAACACTACATATTAAAATTATGTTTACTGTATTTAGATAAAGTGTAGTGAAGATAAAAGCTAAGATCAAAAAATAGATGTGTATTATGTGAATTTATTGTAGCCTACCTGCAGCATACATTGAATAAATACGTGTTCTAATTGTATGTTCATGTATCTTATAAGCAGGAATTCCACGGGACAAAGCAATTCTGTGACTTGTTGCTGCTTTTTGTTCTTCATCTTTCACGATTCCTCTAGAACTGATTCTTTGCACAGTCGTGCGTGAAATTCCTAAAGCCTCCGATGCTCTCTATAAAACACGTGAATATTTTCGATTTAGTTAAAAAATATTTACTTGATAGTTGTCCAATTACATCGTAAACAGCCGACACAGGCAAAAGGGGTTTTCCAGCATTTTTTTCGAGTTTGAAATACTGGATAACTTTTAATATGAGCCGTTGTTCGTTTTCACTAAAACGGGACGGCATTTTAAACACAAATTAATTCACAAATAACTCAGTAAACACAGAAAAACTCCCACAAAAATATCAAAAAGTGATAAAAATCCTCTTTGAAAAATTTACAAGAAACTATCGGAGCCGTTAAAATTTAACGACAACTTTGACAGTCGGCGTTCCGTATTGTTCAATTTCGGCGGGTAATACAAACACGATGTTTGTCCTTTTCTATTCGTGCTTATCGGACAAGGACATAAATATTTTATCCGTAATAATAGTGATCAGCATGTGATCAGTATATAAAAAGAATAAAATAATCGTACGATGTAATCAATATAATGGACTTACGTTTTTGACACAAAATTTCCATTTCATGTGATAAACATGGATAAGAGAGAGAATGACAATCTGTGACGAAAGTTCCAAACCTCACGAATTGAACAGTAGGTATATTGTGGGTATATACATATGAAAAAAATATATGGACGGCCATCTTGAAAAAATTACAGTTTAATGACATGTCAAAATTTCAAAGTCAACCGATTTTTATAAAAATTGATATATAGGATGGCCATGGGCTAAAATGAAAGAAAAAAAATTTGAGCTGTCAAATATGACAGCTGTCAAAAAAATTTCAAAGTTGTCCGATTTTGATAAAAATTGATATATAGGACGGCCATGGGCGAAAATGAAAGAAAAAAATTTTGAGCTGTCAAATTTGACAGCTGTCAAAAAAATTTCAAAGTTGTCCGATTTGGATAAAAATCGATGATGGCCATGGGCTAAAATGAAAGAAAAAATTTTGAGCTGTCAAACTTGACAGCTGTCAAAAAGATTTCAAATTTGTCCGGTTTTTGATTTTTTAAAATTCTATTTATGAATGGATCGGGGTAAAATTATATATACAGGTATATTGTGGGTATATACATATGAAAAAAATATATGGACGGCCATCTTGAAAAAATGACAGTTTATATAGAACTTTGACATGTCAAAATTTCAAAGTCAACCGATTTTCATAAAAATTGATATATAGGATGGCCATGGGCTAAAATGAAAGAAAAAAATTTTGAGCTGTCAAATTTGACAGCTGTCAAAAAAATTTCGAAGTTGTCCGATTTTGATAAAAATTGATATAAAGGACGGCCATGGGCGAAAATGAAAGAAAAAAATTTTGAGCTGTCAAATTTGACAGCTGTCAAAAAAATTTCAAAGTTGTCCGATTTGGATAAAAATCGATGATGGCCATGGGCTAAAATGAAAGAAAAAAATGTTGAGCTGTCAAACTTGACAGCTGTCAAAAAAAATTTCAAATTTGTCCGATTTTGATAAAAATCGATATATTGGATGCCCCCTACCCCATAGTCGGTTTTCATTTTATTTGTCTCACATTTGAACTGTCAAATTTGACAGCTGTCGTTTTTTAAGTTCTCCTTTTTAATGAAAATCGATATACATATTATTAGGATGCCCATAGAAAGTTATTTAAGAAAAAAATTGAGTTTAAATGTGTGGCACTGAGAAACCAGCATAACTAAAAAGTAGAAAATAAATTTTACAAAAAAAAACTTTTTAAAAACAAGTTTTTATTTAAATTTAAATACACTAAAAAGAATAAAATAAACTTTTTCTTTAAAACTTTTATTATGAACTTATAACGCCATTACACAATTTTAATATTATATAAAAGCTTGTCGCGAGATTTCTCTACATCGATAAACAAGTAAATTATCTAAAACTTGTGTCTACCCTGTCTCATTTTCAAAGTTTGTGTTATGATAGACCACTAGACCAGGAATTACAAGATAAAGTTGTCGTACCAGATTTTTATGAGTGCAACTGTACACTCAAATCTCGCGGCAAGCTTTTATATATTAATATTAAAATTGTGTAATGACGTTATAAGTTCATAATAAAAGTTTTAAAGAAAAAGTTTATTTTATTCTTTTTAGTGTATTTAAATAAAAACTTGTTTTTAAATAGTTTTTTTATAAAATTTATCAGAACAATTTTGAAGAACTTTCCTTAAATGAAAATATATTATGTAAATTCGTTAAATTATTTCAGACAATTAAATTCAACCATCCTTGTCAAAATTTTCCTATAATGTATTTTTTGTTAAAATTATACGCAAAAGTTAATTTATTAATACCTTAAAGAATATTAATAAGAACTTAAATGTAGCAAACAAAAACCGAAAGCTTCTAATTTTTTTAGAATTTTAGAATTTAGAATGAGTGGGAGGGGGGTTAATTACTTCGACCTTACAGATCCATTGTGTCCCCCTTTCTTGAATCATAACTCATCATACAGTCCCAGGGCTTTGACAAAAGCCAGTATCTGGGACGGTTTTATAGAGGGTAGTTCTCCATCTCCAATATCAGTCGTACCAAAATTCATGGCACGAATGGTTGTCATCTCGGCGCACTCAGTGATGAGGTGTACTGGTGTTTCCCCATCTTCCCCACAGAATCTGCATTCGCCGTTTCTTCTTAGTTTCAATCTACTGAGGTGTTCGTTGAGGAGACAGTGTCCTGTTAAAAACCCCGTGACAATCCGAAGATTGTTCTTACTCAGACCCAGGAAGATCTGTGATTTTTCTTCATCATAAGCCCTCAGAAACTTCTTCGAGTGTCTTAGACCATTGGAAAATTTCCATTCCAGGTTGCGGATGGAATCTTCCAAGTTCTTGAGTTCCGCCTTGAGTTGGTTACCACTTGGAAAGCAGAACGGTTCTGGTTCAGTTAGTGGAGTGTTCGCTGCTTTCCTAGCTAGATTATTTGCTTTTTCATTGCCTTCTATCCCTTGGTGAGCAGGCACCCAGTGTAGGAGGACTTTGTTTTCTTTGCCTAATTTATTCAGCTTCTCTATGCATTCTTTGACCAATTTCGAATTGATTGATACTGAGTTGATCGCCTTTAACGCTGCTTGACTATCAGACAAGATGGTATTTTTGTTTCCGATAGTTCCTATCTAAGATAAGTTGTACGCATCTCTCGATAGCGTAGATTTCTGCCTGTAGGATACTAGGGTAAGTGCCCATTGGTTCGGAGTAATTAGCTCTCGGCCCAAACACTCCGATCCCTGTTCCCGTATTGGTTTTGGAAGCATCAGTATACCAAGTTATGGTATGGTCTTTTAACTGCTGGGCAAGCGTTTCGCTCTTCCAATCCTTATTGCTCAATACGACAGTGACATGTTTGTCAAAGTTGTACGTTCTTGGCATATCGTCCACTGGGAGTTGCAGGAGTGGTATTTCCTTTTTGAGGGTGTTCCAAGCCCCTGATCTGACAATTCTCCCAGTACTAATTCCGTTAGTGACCATTCTAATCATTGTCGCATTGTCATATCTACCAATGACAATGTGCAGTGGTGTTAGATCTAGAATGACCTCCATTGCTGCTGTTGGACAGGTTCTCATGGCTCCTGTGATGCAAACACATGCTAGTCTCTGGACTTTGCATAGGTTTAGCCTTGCCGTTCGTTGCTCTAGTTTTGTGTACCAGGCAACTGCTCCATAAGTAATCATGGGTCTTACTATCATGGTATACATCCAGCGCAAAATGTTAGGGGAGCAGCCCCATCTATTTCCGGCCAGTCTTCTGCATATCATGAGAGCCTTTATGGCTTTGCTGGTAGTGTTCTTAATATGCCTGTTCCACAGGAGTTTACTGTCCAGGGTCATTCCCAGGTATTTAACTTCCTGTGTTGGCAGTATTTCCTTTCCATCTAGTTGGATTCTTTTCAAGTTTTTCAGACTTCGCCTTCTGGTGAATGGCACTATCGCGGTTTTGTCTGAGTTGATACTCAGCCCGACAGTCCTACACCATCTTTCAGTGATACGGAGTCCTCTTTGGATAATATCGTAGAAGAACAGGCAGGGTCCGTACGGGACGATCGTGTATGGACCATATATTCACTCTGGTCCATATAAATAAAAAAAAAGTGGCAACCGATAGAGATGTACATCTCTGCTCTTGTACTGCTCTTTGTTGACCTTACAAAAACGTATGACACCGTTCCGATCCAAAATCTCTGGAAAGTCCTCGAAAGATTCTCTATAAACAACATAGCGATAGAAGCAGTTAAACAGATATAATAATGAGGCAACATCAAGAATAAAACTTGGTACGACGCTATCTGTAAGTTTTCCTGTAACTAAGGGCCTACGACAAGGTTGCTGCCTATCCCCGATGTTATTCAACATCTATCTGAACGAAGCCCTAGAAAAATGGAGAAGATCGTGCAGAGGAATGGGACCACTTAACGACGTACCACTTAACGACGAAACAACTTTATACAACCCTCACTTTGCAGATGATAAAGTGGTAAGTGGCCCAGGATAAGGAGGACCTAGAGTATCCTTCAGGCAGAAATTTGCGCTATCGAAAGATGCGTACAATTTATCTTGGATAGGAACTATCGAAAACAGGAAATTGCCATCCTATCCGATAGTCAAGCAGCACTTAACGCGATCAACTCAGTAACCATCAATTCGAAGTTGGTCAAAGAATGCCTAGAGAAGCTCAACAAATTAGGCAAAGAAAATAAAGTCCTCCTACTCTGGGTGCCTGCTCACCAAGGGATAGAAGGCAATGAAAAAGCAAATGATCTAGCTAGGAAAGGAGCGAACACTCCAAAAAACTGGACCAGAACCGTTCTGTTTTCCAAACGGGAACCAACTGAAAGCGGAACTGAAGAATCTGGAAGACTCCATCCGTAACTTGGAATGGGTGTCCTCCAACGGTCTAAGACACTCGAAAAAGTTCCTTAGAACTTATGACCGAGAAAAATCAAAAGTTTTCCTTGATTTAAGTAAAAACAATCTTCGGATTGTCACGGGGTTTCTAACAGGACACTGTCTCCTCAACGAACACCTCAGTGGGCTGAAACTGAGAAACAACGGCGAATGCAGATTTTGTGGGGAAAATGGGGAAACACCAGAACACCTTATCACTGAGTGCGCCGAGACGACGACCATTCGTGCCATGAACCTTGACGTCTGATGTCGAGGATGGAGAGCTGGCCTCTGTGGAGCCGTCTCAGATACTGGCTTTTCTTAAAACCCTGAGACTGTATGATGAGTTATAACTCGTTATAACTCAAGAAAGGGGAACACACAATAGATCTATAAGGTCGCGGTGATTAACTCCCCTTCTAAACATTCTACATTCTACAAGGAGGACCTACAATTTATGACAACAAGGCTTTTGAACGAGTATGAAAGTGGGGGTTGTTGGTAAATACGTAAATTTATGTATAGGCCAAGCAGCAGAAACCCTACATCTGGATAGAAATATAGAGATAGGTGCATGCAGTAAATACACCTACCTTGGAACTCAGATAGACTATAACTGGGCGAACAGAGAGCGAGATCGAGGAAAGAATACTGAAAAGTAAAAAAGTCATTGTGCCTAAACTCAGTATTATGGCCCAACCACATCTCATATGAGAAAAAACATACTATTTATGATTCCATCTTTAAAAGTATAGTTTTATATGGATGTGAAGCGTGGCAGCTCACTAATAGAATGACACAAAGACTATTAGCACTCGAGATGGACTTCTGGCGAAGATCTGCGGGAATATCAAGAAGGGAAATTGTACCGAACGAAAAGATCAGGGAAAGTTTGCATGTCCAGCAAACGATAATTCATGAAATACAGAGAAGACAGTTGGTATGGTATGGGCATGTAGAAAGAATGAGTGAGGACCGAATACCAAAGAAAGTCTTGAAATGGAAAACATGGCTCGGTTAATGCCCTCAATCCAGGTAACTTTAGGTCTTCCTTTCTTTCTTCTTTCCGCTGGTGTCCATTTTAGGATTTGTTTTCGTAGACGTTCGTCAGCCATTCTCTCTACATGTCCATACCATATTAGTTGGCGTTGTTCGATTTCATCGAGGATAGTTTTCTTTACGCTCATAATCTCTCTAATTCTCTCGTTTGTTATTCGTTCTATTCTCGACTTTCCGGCAGATCTGCGCCAAAAATCCATTTCAAAAGCCAGTAGTTTACGCTCTAAAGTTTTATTTATTTGCCAGGTTTCACATACAACACTTTTAAATATTGCATTGTATTAAAGGTGTTTTCTTTCGATAGAGATGTTTGTTGACCATAATAGTGAGTTTAGGCACCCTGTAACTCTTTTCCCTTTAATTATTCGCTCCAATATTTCTTCTTCAGTTCGTCCACTTTGGCTGATCTTTGTTCCGAGGTAGGTATAATCTGAACAATATTGTACTATGCAGCTGCCGTCCGCTTCCAAATCTGTTCCCTCTCCACCGATAAACATGTATTTAGTTTTACTGCAATTAACAGTTAATCCCCACTCTGCGTATTCTTAAAAGTTTCCTCGCCATGAATTCAAGGTCTTCCCTATCTTGGGCCACTGTCACTTGGTCATCTGCAAAATGAAGAGTATATAGGTAGGTGTCATTTTTAGTTCTATTCCCATTCCACTGCAGGATCTTCTCCATTTCTTTAAGGCTTCATTGAGGTAGATTTTGAAGAGAGTTGGCGATAGACAACATCCCCGACGAAGGCCTTTGGTCACATAAAAGGTTTCTGATATGTTACTGCCGATCTTTATTCTGGAAAATGCTTGGTGGTATAGCAGTTTGATGGCTTTGGTCGCTGTATTGTTAATTGGAGAGTTCTCCAGCACTTGCCACAGTTTTTGGATTGGCACTGTATCATATGTTTTTGAAAGGCCAACAAAAAGCAGATGAGCCTCTCTATTCCTTGCTACCTTCTTTTCGTTAAGTTGGATTAGACTAAATATATGATCTATGCACGATCGACCAGCTCTAAACCCTGCTTGCTCTTCAATTTCTTGTGGACCATATTCTGTTTCTACGATGTTTCTAAGCAGTTTTTTCCGTATACTCTGCTCATTGTGCTGGTTACGGATATACATCTATAGTTTGAGCATTCGTCACGTCTTCCTTTTTTGTGAATTGGCGTTATCTAGCCTTCCTTCCATATAGTTGGTACAGGATCTCCATTATTTAGGAGTCTGTTAAATAGTTCTCGAAGAAAGAAATTTAGTTTTTCAGTACCGTTCTTCCACATTTCCGCAGGTATTCCTTCCGGTCCAGCTGCTCTCCTATTTTTCATTGAACTAACAGCTTTCCATATCATCTCCCTTGTAACGTCGATATAGTGGCCTTGTACGTTGTATCGTCTTGGTGAGCTGACGAGGTACTCTTGTCGATCTTCGGTAAGCTGCGTTTGGTAATGAGATCTCCACTTTTCGATTGGGATTGGTTGTAAGTTGATCTTGTTTGTGGTGTCTGATCTTAGTGATTTTATGAATTTCCATGCTTCTGATGATTTAGTACCCCCCACGTGTGTACAGTTCAGTGCATTTCCTGTCCCATGTGTCGTTTTTGTTTTTGTTGGTCATGTTTTTGAATTTTGATTGTTCATTTCTGTAGTTGTTTTTATCTTGTGGATCTTTAGAATTTAGCCATTTGTTGAAAGCTTTTTGTTTTATTTGTTTTTGCTCCTCTACTGTGTTATCCCATGTAACATTGTTGTTTCGTTTGTTCACGTATTTCGGCTTAATTCCTAGAGCTTCTTGTGCAGCGGAGTGCGCCCTGATAGCAATTCATCCGTGCGCCCTGATAGCAATTCAGTTTGAAGTTTGTTATCTAATCGAGTCTTAAATAAATGTTTTGTACTAGGTTCGTGAAGTCCTTCTATATTGTAAGATGTTTGTCCTATTGTTGAGATGTTTGTTGTGTCTGTTTCGTTTTCTTTTATCTTAAAAGGAATTTGTATTTTTGCGCCTAAGAAAAACTGATCAGATCCGCATTCTATTCCTCTGTATACCCTAGTGTCTTGAACTTTTAAAAAGGATCTCTGTTTAACAATTATATAGTCTATAATTGATTGTAGCTGTCTCGTTTCTTGATGCCAAGTATTTGTGGATGTCTTTATGTTGAAAAAATCCGTTCAGAATTTTTTGTTTATGTTGTTCGCATAGCTCGATCAGTCTTTGTCCGTGGTTATTAAGAGTATTTTCACCGTGCCTTCCGACTATATTACTGTTCGTGTTTGATCCTACTCTAGCATTTAGGTCGCCCATCACTATTGTTTCTCTCTGGTTTCCTGCTCTTGAAATAGTTTCATTTAGTTGGTCGTAGGCATCCTTAGTCAGTTGTGTAGCATCATCATTTGGGCCATAAGCGGCGACTATTACAATTGCAACAACTTTAAGGGACATAAAGAGCTATTACTACTGGTTTCTCGTTCAAAATATTCTAATAAGGTTGCGATGAACTGACTAGCAACGCCTATTGAGCTATCATATACACTTCGCACTAAAAGAGGTTCTAAAAGACAAAGTTCGACCGCAGGGTTTGTTAATAAAAAATGTTAAGCCTAAAGTATCACAACACAATTCATTTAAACCAAAAACTGTAATACAAAACGAAAGTCATCGAAAGTGTCATAACGAATGACAATGGCAGGTGTCAGGAAATAAATAAATGTGGCAACTTGACATTTTTTACAGTAGAGCTACCACCTGAATCCCCAGCGGGAAATTCAAATTCCAGTTAGTCAGCCCGGCGCCGAATATGTTCATGGTTGGCAATAATGAATTTAAAAATTGTACCCTCGATTACGTAACTAAAAGTTTAATTGGTATCGCTGCTTGAAATGTAGAAAGCATTCAAAATTTCTGTAATGGGTCGTGGTCAAAAATATTGTTACACTTTATATACCTACATTAAGAAATAAAAATACATATCATCCAATATATAACATCTAATAAGTTAGTAAACATTTTGTGCAGGTAAAACAACGTCATTTGGCAAAATTGACTTGATTAAAATATGTTAAAATTAATAGTTTAGTATGGAAAAAAGTGAAAAGTTTATAGAGTAGAAATAGCGTGGTTCATACTTGCATTAAAAAAAATATTACGCGGCGTCTAAGGGGGTTAATCCGACAAAAATTATCATCGATCGTCATTATATGGCTACATATGATTTTTGGATCGATCGTGCAGTGTCCCAAGTAGCATTTTTAGACACAAAATCGGAACAAAATTCCGCCGAGAAACATTGCGAAACAGTTTCGTCACATTTTTGATACATATGTTTCTTAACAGAAATCGCTTTTTGTTTCGAAACATTTTACCAAAATATGGTTTCTCTATTATAAGCCATAAAGATCTTAGTGTCACAAATTTTTCGAAAGTTTTAAGAAACAGATGTGGTTCACATTTACAAAGATTTCGTACCCGTTTTGTGCCTGAAAGTTTCCATAATTTATTTGATATTCTGTCAAATATGAGAACATAACGTTACTTTATTGTTTGGATTTTGTCCTGCAGTTTTTGGATTCTTCAAGTTTTTATAGTATCTACTATAATTAAAATACAATTATTAGTGTCATTAAACAGTATCTACATTTTGTGATTTGTAGTTATGCAAGCCAGAAGCACGAAATACTAGCTTATTTGAATATCCCTTGCTATGAGGTCCCCGAGTTACTTGTGGATCCTGAAGAAGCTGATGATTACCATAAAATTATGAATTCGGTATGTATTATGGGGACACCATGGCTGAGCTTCTTAAAAGATTGACAGTGAAAGATCTGCAATATCTAGAATAACTAAAATCTGATAATTACTATCTGGATTAGAATTTTAATTTTTTGCATAATTCTTCATACTGAATATAAAATCATTTGACAAAAAAGGACTTTCAATGTTGTCAAATAACGACATACACAATATGATCGAAAAAAAAACGGCGTCAGCGATGGCTTTGAAATGAAGATCGCATTTTATGTGTAAAATTATATGGGGAATGTCATCGATTGTCATTTCCATTTGTGACACCTCCTTGGATGTACTGGGTGGCCAACTAAGAATGGATGCCACCTGTATTTTAGAAACTACTTACAAATTTTCCATTGATTTCAATAGCAATATACAGGATGGTCCGAACTGTATTCCGGAAGCTTCGGCAGCATATTCTGCAGATAAAAATAAGTAAAAACGTTCATATAAATTTATGTTCTAAAATGCTTAGTTTCGGATATACAGGGTGTAGAAATTTCATTTTTATTTCGATTTTTTGCAAATAATTTATGAAGTAACGTAAATATTTGGATGAAAAATGGTGTCTGGGAGTTTTTTGACATGAGAAATTTGATTTTGATGTCAATATGAGTTCTACTTGTAGAGAGCGGTATTTACATATTTTTTAAATGGTTTGAAAGTAATAACTTTTCGTCCGTACCTACTGACGTCCGTCTACTGAGTAAAAAAAATACATTTACGACATTTTTGACGTAAAAAAGGTCTCTTGGGAAAAATCGCTACGAGTAATGGTTCTCGAGATATTTGGAATTGAAATTATATCCTTGACATAAATTAGTTATTAGACTGAAGTCATAAATTTGAAATGTTTTTCTGCCAAAAGTTTAACAGAAACTGGTTTGTCATCATTTCTTCTCAGAAAAATTTATTATTAATTTAAAAAAATAAAAATTTACCGAATTTATTATTTCATTCAAATAACTATCTACCCAACATGTTTATTTTTTGTCAATAATGACACGGATTGACTATTTCCATTCTAAATATCTTGAGAACGGTTACTCGTAGTGATTTTTACCAAGAGACATTTTTTACGTAAAAACTCACGGAAATGTATATTTTTTCACTCAGTACTTTTATACAGGTACTGACGAAAAGTTATTACTCTTCAAAACAGTTAAAACACATGTAGGTGGCGCCCCCTACAAATGAGAGTCATATTGACATCAAAAACTTCCAGACACCAATTTTTATCCAAATATTGACGTTACTTCAGAAATGATTTGAAAAAAATCGAAATAAAAATGAAATTTCTACACCCTGTATTTCCGAAACTAAACATTTTAGGGCATACATTTATACGAACTTTTTTACTTATTTTTATCTGCAGAATATGTTGCCGAAGTTTCCGGAATACAGTTCGAACCATCTTGTATATTGCTATTGAAATCAATGGAAAATTTGTAATTTTTTGGTATAGCATATTTTTTTCTATCTCATAAAATAAAATGGTGGAGTCAGATTAAACTTGGTTTGATTAAATTAAGAATAACTCAATTATTGAATTAAACAAATTAGAGCTCATTTAAAAGAGCTTTTCTTATTTAATAATCTATTATATGTATAAACTTTGTATCTATATTTTTTGCCCTGGTGGCTATAGGGCGCTGTTTGGCACAACAAAAAAACATTATAGGCTGGAGCGGCAGATGTAAACTAGGTCACCGGATTTAATATACCTGGATTTTTATTTGTGGGGTCGAATCACGAACGAACATAGATAAATAACAACTTAATGACATTAAAATAACCTCTCTTAAACGATTTGCTTATCTCTAACGACTTCTCTTGAACGATTTGCTTATCAATTTTTTTTCCTAAAGTTATACGATAAGTAGTTTCTCAGATATAGCCGGCGTCCATTTTTAATTGCTCACCCGGTACAATTTTAGTGACAGTTACATCCATTTCCATGAAATACTTAAAATATTTAATTTTTCTCGTGAGGCATTTGAATTTTACAAATATTTGATCTAAAATACTGCAGTTATCTAGACTTTTAATGAAAGATCAGTCAGGGTTATGCTGTTATATTAATGTATATTATATATTTTAAACCAACTGGTTTTAAGGCTCCTGGAGAACAATATTTGCCTGGATTTAACGCTAGCATGGGCGATAAAAATATACTATTTAAGACTAAAGCTCCCATTAGAGAAACATTACCTTTGAGGGAAAGGCGGTATGTATGAATAGTAAATTATTTGTATGTATTTAATGCTTGTCTATTTTTTGCAGGATTTAAACCTTAAATAGTGCGGATTAGATATTATAATATTTAATACTTTTCTCACAAATGTATTACTACTTTTGTAAATAATATATAAATAAAGTTGATTTCCTTACCTACATAGCCACTTTATTGTATAGTGACTATTGTTACAAAGATTGCTTGAGTGCGCTAGGAATGCTTAACTCAATAATTAGATTTTTTACTCTGATATGTGTGGATATTGTTTTCATCAAAAACTTGTTATACCGTGCTGGCAACTGTTACTTTTGGGTCGGTATTTCCATGTGTGGAAGTAAATCGCATAGGGACCTTATTAAGTCGGAGTGAGAGAAATTCGAAGCTGTGCTGTTGCGGCGTTGCCGGTATGTCCCTATCAAGTAAAGTAAAATCACGATCACAAACCGCTTATTTTATTAAGACTTTTTATTCGAAAAGATAACTAGATAAAATCAATTGTTTCTGAGCATCTGAAATGGAATTATAAGGATATCGTCAGTAATCGCGATAATTTGAAAACTCAACTTTTTAACACATAACATGCCGTAACTTAAGAACCACTTTAGAAACTTTCTTTATTTTGAAGATCGGATCTTTTACAATATGTTTTAATAAGAAAAATTCGACAAGGTTACTCTTTTCCATTCAAAAATTTTAAATAACCCATCCATTTACTTTTAGTGCATAGCAACTTTCAGCAATCGTGTAACTTTTTTATTTATAAAGATTTTCACATACTGTCTGCGAAGAAAATATAGCAGAAATATTAAGAAAGTTTTTGAAAAAAACTACAATCAATAATTATTTCTAATAGATTTCGAGATATTGATTTTTAAATTCAGAGTTCTAATAGCGCAATCACTGTCGAATACTAATTCAATTCCACTTATTTTTACCAAAAATGCAAGTGTTTCTAACTTGAACTGAAAATTTTTTAAGCTATAGGAAAAATTACAACGACTAATAAATAAACAAATAAAATATCACGAGACGTAATTAAATCGTGAAGCTGAACGCATGATGTACACCTTTCCAAGTACTGACAGACGTACTGATTGGGTCGACCAGTCAACTGCGACAAATCTGCTATATCCCCTTCCATGTCTCTTAGCAATGTGTACAGTTCCTCGGTTTATTTCATACGTTTGGCAACGTGTTTACTGTTCTCTCTTTGTTCAGTACATTATAAACGCATTGTACTCTTCTTACATACGGAAATTTCGACCCAAGACTAACCTTTGCCAGCCCTTAGTATGGATACAGGGTATCATGTAATAGTGGCCTATAACAATGTTCTTATTTTAAATACAAACTCTATTTGTTATTTAATTTTTGGAATCTTCAGGAAATTCTAGACATATTTTATGTATAGGCTGGCCCAATAATAATAGAGAACGTCCACTGTAATGCAAAACCTGTTTAGTACTTATGGTAAAACTACTTACAGATAAATATGGACCAATAGAAATTACTGTAAATTATATTTATGTTCAAACATTGGTCGATCGACAGTATTATTTTTCTCATTCAAATTTTCTTTCTTATTTCTTCATAATTGAAGAATTTTGCAAATACAAGTACTGTCCCGAATTCTGGAACTTAGAAAAACGCTAAGCACTAGACGTTCAGCGCATATGACGTAAATTTTCGATTAGCTCGCACTTAACTGCCGATTTAGGTATTCTGATTTGATGTGCTTAGCGTCTTTATCGATTGCGCTTAACGATTCATAAACGGCTTCATTGGCGTAACTAGCAATTCATCCGGGGGGGGGGGGCGTGGACTTGAGCCGAGGGGAGGCCTAGGTCTTTTGTTCTTTAAAAAATTAAGAATAATATTAAAAACACATTTTTTGAATAAAACGAATGTATTTCTCTATCAATACATTTCATAGACTTGGTTATCAAACCGTGTTCCTGTAGATTACTTAAATACCTACAAATTTTCTAAAAAAATAAAAATTAACACATTTTTTGAACACAACAAATAATTTTAACTAAACTAAACTAGAAAACGTCATTTTTACTACATCACAAGCAAATAAAAGTTAATACGTAGCCAAGAGTCATAATTTCCCTGGGGGTGCCCAGCAGTACCCGGGAGGGGGGGCACCCTCTGGCACCATTGTAGTTACGCCTGATGAATGAATGAATGGCTACCTTAAAGGCGCGTTTACACGAGTTAAGTGAATTAAGTGAATTGATCAAGTCGCTTGTATTCTTGAAAGCATATTCCGAGTTTACACATTTCATGTCAAAAAGCTTATGTTAGTTGATATTTTGACATTTTTTTTTTCGTTTTATCCACATTTGACTATTAGCTACCTGAGAAATTGCGATGCTGCCAGTACGCGCTTAACGCGTATCCAAAAAATGATTTGCATCGCACGGAGAATACGAAAATCAACTGCTTAGCGTTTTGCTAAACGGATACTTTTGCTTGCCACTTTGAAAGCGTCACGTTTATATGCCGAAGTTTCAGAATTCGGACCCTGTATTCTTTCATAGAAATCATCTCTACAGATGCAACACTCTGCATATTATTAGCCGACCATACCAATAGGTATGGTAGGGTATTAGGATGGGCAAAAAAGATTTTTTTTTAATTTCACTCAAAATGAGTCATTTGGGTCATAAATGACCTAAATACAAAATATTTTCATGGTGTCTGTCTGTCTGTCCGTCTGTAACACGGTAACTCAAAAACCGCTTAACCGATTTTAACCAAATTTGGCACAAAAATACTGTGGCACCCGAGAATCTGGCCATTCGTTTTTGGTGGGGGTGGGGGGTTGGTAAGGGGGTATGGGAGGGGGTTAAAAATTAAAAAAAATTGTAACTATAAAATTACAGTTGCTAGCGAAATGCGGTTTTCAATTTAAGATTAGGAATAATATTTGCAACAAAATTTGTAATAACATCAAAATCAGTCAAAGTCGCAGTTTTTGAGATAATTGATTATTAACATATTTTAGTATGGGCGGCTATACGTGTCTTCCGGCCGCGGCGCAAATTTTTTTTGTTTTAGATGTAAACATATAAAATGAACATTTTCTTGTATTTAAAGTGCTACATTTTTTACGGTTTCGCAAATATTCGTGATATTATTTTACATATAGGTTTTTTCAACGGAGAAATATCAGAGAAAGATCGTTATGTGGCTTGGATAAATGTTTGCCATTGAAAACGCCATATGTGATACCTACGTATAATACCGTGAAAATCTGCGAAACTTAAAAATAATTTAGGAATACCTTAAATACAACAAAAGTTCACTTTTTAATTCTGCATCTAAAAAAATAATATACAGTGTGTTGCATTTAAAAAGTTGAGATTTAGCATTTTAAATATTGCGATGTTGGCGACGTCGTAATAAAAAATACCCAGTACAGGAAACGTAAATTTTCCTGCGCGGATTTATTCTGATATCCTTAGTAGTTTAGGAAGTATCAATAAAGTTAAAATCGTTCTAGTTTTAACCACCTTTCGGATATAGTGATTTTGACCAAAGTTTCAATAAATAAAGAATATATTGGCAACACCGCGTAGTGCTTCAAATAAAATAAAAAAAAACTTATTACTTTTAGTTTTTTAGTCTATCACATTAAAACTAGTGATGGGATAACTCGAGCGAAACTTCGCTCGAGTACTCGATTATTGAAATAACCGACATCGCTCGATTATGAACGAGCGATGCAAGTGACGAGACAAATTTATTTATGAAATAAATTGAAATCCGATTTTAATGTGACATACTCGATAAAAAGCCGAGCGAATTTTCTACATATATTGCAGGTAGCAAATTTATACGACGCCGTATATACCGGGTGCGTCTCAAAAGTGGCTCACCCCTATTACTTTATTTTTTTAGATAAAAAAATGAGATTTGGTATATTAGTTTTTATTTTTTAATATAACATAAATTAGGATTGATTAACATATTCAATTGTTTTCTGTCACTTCCTGTTTCACCGGAAATGATTACAATTTTTAATTTTTAAATGGCACCCTTAAAACACACCGTATTTTTTTTACTTTATTCGATAGAAAATGACATTCTAAATAGAATAACGTATCATATGTCAACTTTTGACATATTCGCTTAAAAACAAATTGTATTTTAAATTTCAATCTAGAGTGCCATGGCTGTGTTAAAAACACTAATTTTTAAACAAGGAGTCTTGGAAAAATAGATTTGATCGTCAATGTTTTTAGTGTCTTGCCCTGACCGGTTAAAAGATGCCCAAATCGTATTTTTGATCATATCTCAATTTTTTTCAAATGGAACGGGGGTGGCTCATTAGCATATTTCGAAAAATATTTTTTTTATGAATAATTTGATACCACACACTTGGTACTTCGAGTCAAATTGGCGTTATGAACCGCATGTTACAATATCAAATAAACCATATGCGAATATGTCAAAAGTTGACATGTGATATGTCATTCTATTCAGAGTGTCATTTTCTAGCGAATAAAGTAAAAAAAAAACGAGGGTGCGATTTAAAAATCAAAAGTTTTAGTCATTTCCGGTGAAACCGGAAGTGACCGAAAACAATTTAATATGTCAATCAATCCTAATTTATGTCATATACTAACATACCAAATCTCGTTGTTTTATCTGAAAAAAATAAATATATATATAGGGGTGAGCCACTTTTGAGACGCACCCGGTATATTTATCCGTTGCGTATCTGAGGGACAAAATTTTACGACCTACATCGACAATGCTTCGAAATATACTAAATAAGGCGATCAAGTCAAGCGAATCGCTCGCCGCTTACTACTTGCCGTTCTTACCGAAAGAATATGTGCCCTGCGCACGCAGCTTACTGCTTGGCGCTTGGCGTTAACGAGTACTTACAACATGCGACGGACGAAAAATCGTTTTTAAATACGAGCGATATTTCGCTGGAGTGATCACTCGGTTATTGCAATCGCTTGATACTCGAGTACTCGATTATTGAAATTAATCGGTTTTTCCCATCACTAATTAAAACCTCCGAATTGCGTATAATAGTTATATCGTTTTTAACTTCTACGAATTTCGTGCTACCATATTGCTTTTCGCAGAACTCGTCCGAAATTCGGATGCATGAAAACTGAACTTGTATTCGAATTTCGGATAATTTTTGTCAATGGATAAGAAAGTTTTGACAATTATTCGAATTTTTTGGTCTGACGTGGGTCTAGCAGCTACCTACATAAAATTAATCAAGAAATTCGTATTAAATATTTGAATGTATGAAAACGTTAATATTCAAACAAACAAACAATGCTTTATTGTATAAAAAGCCAAATCAACAAAGCACTCATAAACAACAAAATTACAAAAAAATACAAACAACAAAAAATACACAATACAAATAATACAATTCAAAAAAAAATAAGTCTTTAAAATTACAAAAAGAATATACATGGACAATTATAGAACAGTACGCAGTAAATAGATATAATTTTAGAGTTATAAAATATTAAATACTTGACCTTTGACCAGTGTGTGAGATGATCAAAATTTTAAAATTCAAAATTGTTCATAATTAAACATACAACAAAAAAGTCGTTTACCGCATATAGGGCTCTCTCCAGTAAGTATGATTTTAGAGCTTTGCGAAATGCGGGAAAGAATGAAAGCGACTTGATATTCAAAGGCAGATGATTGTACATTTTTTGGCATTGTACAGTATTGAACCTTTAACTAGTTCTAAGCTCGGGGTTGGCAGATAAAGATCGTGCTCTGCATTCCTAAGTGGATAGTTATGAGATGGCCTTTCGGGAATGGCAGATATGTGCTTGCGGATTAAGCAAACGGATTCAAAAATGAATAAAGAAGGAAGAAGTCAGTATTTTCAAATTTTTAAAGAAATTCTGGCAGTGAGTTCTACTGTTCAGTCCCAATAAATATCGAACTGCTCTCTTTTGAAGTCTGAAAACACGATCAAATTTTATTGCGCAGCAAGTACCCCAGAATGGAAGGGCATAACGAAGATGTGACTCAAAAAGGGCATAATAGGCTATTCTAGAGGTTGAGAAGTTACGTTCCTTAGAAACTGATCTTAGCGCAAAACAGGCAGCGCTTATCCCATTTTAACGAGTCCACGACGTCAATAGTGGTGTTATTAAGTACAAAAGGTTGTATAGTACTTTTATATGACAAAACTTTAGTTTTTGATAGGTTGAGGCATAGGAGATTAGAATCGCACCAAGACTTAATGGACTTAGAATCGCACCAAGAGTCACTGGATATCTACATATATAAAATTGTAATGTTTATCTGTGTCGTCTCTACTGAAGTAACGACTTGCTCTAGAAAGTTGCTTTTTCACTAAAGGATGGCTAATTGACTCTTCTAAAAACTGTCGTCGCCGGATTTTTTGTTTTTCATTTAATTAAAAAATAAATAAAAAGTATTTTTTCCTGATGTCGTGGCGGATGCGCCAGGCTTCATTCAACTAGTAGTATCATATAGTGCCGCAACATTTGGGCCGCTCCAAGTGAAACTAGTATCGTCCGCAAAGAGGCAGATTTACCGCTAATGTCTAGATTTGCAATGTCGTTGATAAACACCAGAAACAAAATAGGGCCAAGTACTGAACCCTGAGGGACACCGCATTCTATAGGCCTACAAGACGACATAGACGTATCAATCCTCACAAGCTGCCTTCTGTTGCCAAGATATGACTTAAGCCATTCGAGTGGCACTCCCCTGAAACCATAGTATTGCAATTTGTTAATTAAGATATTATGATTTACACAATCGAAAGCCTTAGAGAAATCACAGAAAATTGTAGCTGTAGAGTGATGGTTATTCAGGCGAGTATACATTATTAAATAGGTCGATCATCTATCATTTGTGCAACTGTTACTTAGAAATCCAAATTGATGGGTAGTATTATATTTAAGGAGAAAAGATAGAAACCTTTTTTTAACCAATCTTTCAATGATCTTAGATAATGTGGGCAGGAGTGCAATTGGGCGATAGTTCGAAGCTTCATCTTTATCGCCTCCTTTATACAGAGGAATAATTATTGCTGTCTTAAGGCAGTTTGGAAAGACTCCTTTTTGGAATGACTCGTTAATTAAAGTAGTAAGATGGTTTAATGTGCATTCAGGAAGTTCAGAGAACATTTTGAGAGTAAGCCCATCAGTCCCAGATGAGGATTTGTTTGTAATACTATTAATTGTACTACGGAGCTCATCTAATGCTACGGGCGTGAAGAAGAAACTGTAAATTCTCATTTGCTTTAGGGAGATATGAAAGTGAATCATGGGAAGGAGTTATGGTGTTCACTAAATTCAACTTATTGAAATCTAGCAGGTAAGATTTTCGCAGAAGACGTTCAAAGTTCGAATGCGTGAAAACTAGGTTTAAAATTCCTTTTTTTTTCTGTCAATTTTTCTATATAGTGTCTCCAAACGGTAACTACTGGCTGGACAGAATTAAGTTAGTATAGAAAGCGATGTATTAAAACATAATTTTGCGAACTGATACTTTTGTTTTCGATCTCCCACCGAGGCCATTATGGTCTATTGTGGCAATTACAAATATACCATCCTGGACATCTGTATTTTAACGCATGCGACAGAGATAAATATAAATGATCGGTTGACAGACAGAGAGGTAAAATGAAAAGCGGCACACAGTGTTGTCGGTTTTTACCTGTGTAAGAAAATGTGTGTAGAAAAAAATTAACTATTTTAAAAACTTTTATGTATACTATTGAAATGAAGATAATATATCTAAGCTAAATATCATCTATTACAGCTGTAGTAAAATGAGTAAGTAATGGAAGAGTGGAAATACGAAAGGGTGTAAGCGCCAAAATTATCATTTCGAGGTAAATGAGAAAAACACAGTACAACTGCAAATAATAAATTTTTAAAATATCTTTTAAAATACATATAAAACACATGAAAAATAGACGATTTCGCTTGGCACTTGTAACTTTTGTTAGGACATGCAGCATGGTATTTATTACTTTTCTTAACTTAATATTGAAAAATTTGGCACTTACCCTCTTATTCTTATTTGGCACTTACCCCTGGTATTTCCACTCTACAATTGTGAAAAATAAAACTCCAATCATATATGCAACATTTTTCATAAACGCCTACTTGTGCGGTTTGAAATTTTGACGCAAAATCGGTGGGGATGACGTATAAATCATTGAAAATTTTAGAGCTGTTGTCAGATGTTACTTATTATCACGTTATAATCGCCCGAATCGAAAAAGCTTTAAATATTCGTAAAAAGAATAGACATTAACTTAAGAGCCATTACTTATTAATCTCTGCTTATATTTGCGTCTATCCGGCCCGTGCAACTTTACAACCCGCAGTAAGTAGTGCCTGGCTATAGCCTGGTCAGAAAAGCAGCTGTGGCCGCCTTGGTGAGGCAGCATTTTCTTTGTGGAAAAAAGTAGTTTTGTTGACGTCACATTTGACAAGTGCTAGAGAATGCACAACTAATTTATACACAGGGTGTCCCAGAAATAAGTGCAAGTATTTAAAGGGGTGGTAGATCTCGATAAAAGAAACATATTTTCTCTTTATCGTTTTTCAAATAAGTCCAAAATACCGAATTATTTTACTTTGAAAATTTCCAAAAAAATTATTTTTTGCTAAAATTTTGAGAACCACTTGATCTTTTCTGGATTTTCTTTCTTGTAAATTTAATCTAATACCTATGGTGCCATATTATCAAGAAATTATGGTTTTTAACTAAAATTCCAAAAAAAATTTCCACAATTTCCAAAAACCTCATAGGCGTGTTTCTGGGGTTGAACCAGTTGAAATAGGTATTTGCACTTATTTCTGGGACAGCCTGTATTGTGAGTTGAATTTTCTAAAAAAATACCTTTCTTAAAATGTTGTCTTTAAGTAAAATTTAAGGTGAAATTTGATATTAAAGTTTTTATTAACAAGACAGTTATTTATTATCTTTAGATCTAAAGATGTTTAAATATCTTTCAAATAGACTGTACTAAGTATACCTACCCTGTATATGCCGTTTCTAAATTTTAAATCAGGCGGTGGAGGGCAGTGTTCTCTGCGGAATATGCAAAACTTTTTATGTAGAATGACTTTTTTTGCTAACATGCAAAATACGAAAATCTACAAGTAGTCAGGTCATTTCGGGAATAGAGTGTACAGAAAGAAACTATATCAAGTGTATTTTATTTTAGAATCAATTTTATAATACATGCCATAATTACCTACATAGAATTACTTAGTAGATATATATTTACTTCCTTTTGAATGCCATTGTTATAATTGTATAAAGTCCGTTCGTGGCTCCGATAAGACCACAAATGAAAGTGGCTTGAAAAAGCATCTTGTCAAATAACCCCTTTTTAAGATGAACTGGAACTCCATCATCAGCTTGCATTCTTGACATATTCTCCCTTAGTTTTCGTATTATGTTTTCTCTAACTTCAGTTGCATAATGTCTTTTGAGAGAAAATATCTAAAATAAATCAACTTCGCTAAAACTCTTACACTTTACCATTAATATTAGAAGTATTATTTAAAATTAAACTATTCGAAATGCAAAAACAAGTAGGAATACTTACCCTTATAGATCGGTTTAACATTGCCATTTCGTGGATGTGTTCTGTTTAAATGAATAAGTTGCGAACACAAAATGCCAGACCTATTTTTAATTAAATATTTCACTATAGGTAATCTATTTCAAATCGGTACTATTTATAACTGCGGATAAAACAGTAATATAATTAATACATAATGAATTAGCAGTTACATAGTGAATTAGCATTAGTTATTAAAAAACTATACATGTTGCATATTTAGCACTATTTTTGAAAAATAGATATCAAAACGGTGATTTATTATTATTAATTAAATTAAAAAAATACCTGCGTAGTTCGCTAAAGAATAATTAAATGAAAAAAAAATATATAAAATAATATACATAGAAGTAAAAAGGCCTCAACCCCCAACCCCCACATGTGTGCAAGAATTTATTCAGATCGACATTTACGGGAAATTCCCTCTCTTTAATAATAGTGAGACATAGTATACCAAAAAATACCTCCATAGGCCGATAGAGATGAGTGATCACCGCAGACCCCAAATCGGAATAAACCTAATCGTTTTTACCTATTTTTCTAGATCAATGAGGTGTTTTTCCCTATTTTAAATACCTTCTCTCTCTCCCACTTACATATTGATCCTGTATGTCCTAATAAAGTTCGATTCTCACTATACCTTCCATATAATAATTCAGCATTTTGCAAAAAGACTAGGCATATTATAAAATGCTGGCATTTTAAACAAAAGAAGGAAAATTTACAGAAATCCTATCTGTTTTCAGTCGCTTTGAAAAATGCGTAATCAGAATTAGGCATATTAAACAATGTCGAGATATTAAATCCCGTGAGTTTTTTAGGGGACCTTTTTTATGATTCTAAATAATTTTTAAGGTGTTAACGTTAAAATGAAGCGTAGAACGTAGAAGTCACTTCGAAAATCTTCGCGTTTGGTCGCTACATTAAATTATACCAGCAGAAAAAAAATAAAGGTGTAAATAAAAATAACATGTTTCCTCTCGGAAACGGTAAGTAGCTAAACGACACTAGCCTACGGATAGAGCTAGTGAAGCTTTATATTTGCATAATACTGTGTTTCGCCCCAACTGTGTTTCGAAAATGCACAGTTTCGGAGATATTTAGTTAGAAAGATTTCGATTGTCGATTTTGTGGATATTGTTATTGAAAAAAAATCGATTTTTTTATTTATTAACTTTCTCCATTTTTCTCACCCGGTACGGTTAGAAGACGTTAATGTAAGAATTCCAAATGCAATTTGACCCCATTTTTAGGTTATGTTGTATTTAAAAAAAATTGTCGGTAATTAAAAAAGGGGAGTCAAATTGCGTTTAGAATTCTTACATTAACGTCTTCTAACCGTACCAGGTGAGAAAAATGGAAAAAGTTAATAAAAAAAATTAAATTTTTTTCAAAGGGGTATATCCAGAAAATCGACAATCGAAATCTTTCTAATTAAATATCTCGGAAACTGTGCATTTTCAAAACACAGTTTAAATGGGGCGAATATAGATAATATCCACTAGCTCTATCCGTAGAGCCCTCATTAATCGTTTAGCTACTTACCGTTTCTGAGAGGAAACATCTTATTTTTATTTACATCTTTAGTTTTTTTCTGCTGGTATAATTTAATGTACCAAACGCCAAAATTTTCGAAGTCAGTTCCACGCTTAATTTCCACGTTAACACCTTTCGCTAAAACCAAACCAAACCAAACCAAACACCCCACAATAGTCATTTTTTGAAATCTAGGTGGATAAAAATCCGGTTTCCTAGGTGTACTAATTTACATTTGTTTATGTATAATGTAAAGATAAGAACTTATACTAAGAAAATATGCACAAACAGAAATGTTATATTCATAGACTTAGAATAAAATATAGACTGAGCATCTCATTCATAAATAGCTGGAAGATGCGGACAGACAACGTCTTGTTATTGTTGTGTTATTGTTTTTGGCTCTAACGAGTGCGACACGAGCGATAGATAGGCTGTCTCCGTCGTAACGGTCGTTTCCTGACGGCTCTGCCGCCCAACGCAACACTGTCTTTTGTTTCTTCAGTGCACCTGCACTCTCCGTATCATAGGCGGGTATTTTTTTTAATTTTAATGAAGCTATAATTCAATTAAAAATATATCGTATTTAAACTTTTTTATATTATTAAGATTTACGATAAAGAAAATAGTTTAATATAAAGCAAAGTTTAGGACTTAGAAAAAAAATACGTCTTAGAGTCTAAAAACGATAAAAATAATAAAGTACGTGTTATAGAAGAAATTTTAATAATCGAAATTATTTAATTTTTGAAATTGATGATAAATTATTAATTTAATAAAATATTAATTTTAGTCAAACATTTACAACTCTAATATTAATCAAAACAGGATCTATTCTATAGATATAATAGAACAGAAAGAGAAAAAACTTTATAATTGTTTAATTTTTTTTTCCGGTAAAAGTGATGTCTTATTATGTAAATTAGAAAAAACAGGAATCTGTTCCATTAAAGCAAGCTTTTAGGAAGTGAATAAAATGAAAACTACATTTATTTAACTCGTTACTGTCTTTATTATAGAGTAAGTATAATAATGGTAATGGTGACTATACTTTATTCAATGGAAATATGCACCAAATTCAAACAAATATAAAAGGCATGAGTATAAACAGTATTACTACAGTAATATTGAACATTGGTTCAAAAATATTACATTAATATAATACAATATTACTGTAGGTATTACTGTCAACGTGCAAGCTTGTTTGAAGCTTGATGTATTTGTATGCGCTTGGTACATCTTGGCGTTGGAAAATGTATAGAAAATTATTAAGAAAAACTAGTACGTAATGGGGGATATCTTGATATACAGAGTGGTCGGAATTGTATTCAGGAAACTTTGGCAGCATAATCTGCAAATAAAATCAGTAAAAAAAATAGTATAAATTTATGTCCTAAAATGCTTCGTTTCAGAGATACAGAGTGTAGAAATTTCATTTTTATTTCGCTTTTTTCCAAATAATTTATGAAGAATGTATTGATTAATTCGTTTCCAAATATCTTGAGAACTATACTTGTGGCGAGTGTCAACAAGAGACCTTATTAAGTAAAAAACGTTGGAAATGTAAATTTTTCTCAGTAGTTTTATATAGATACAGACAAAAAGTATTACTCTTCAAATAACTTAAAAAATATGTAGGTGGCGCCCCCTATTAGTAAAAGTCAAATTGACATCTAAATCTAATTTTTCATGTCAAAAAACTCCCAAACGCCAATTTTCGTCCAAATATTGACGTCACTTCAGAAATTATTTGGAAAAAAATCGAAATAAAAATGAAACTTCTACACCCTGTATCTCCGAAACGAAGCATTTTAAAAACTTACAAGTTCATTTTTTTAGAAAGCCAATGCAACATTTCTGAGTTTCAAATAAAGATAAAAAACAGTAAAACATATAATAATAATATGTAAATTATTTTCTTGGATACATACATATATGGCAAATAATAACAGATTGTTTTATTAAAGATTTACGTTTTGGTTAATTCTAAAACTATCTTCAGATTATATGTGATATTACTTAAGTGATATTACATTATAAAAGAAAAAATGAAAATTATACCTTATAATCGAAAAAAAACGGCGTCAGCGATGGCTATGAAATGAAGATCGCTGTCATTTTATATGTAAAATTATATGGAGTATGTATCGATGGTTTTTTCCAAGCCAACTGGACGCCGTTTTTTTCGATCATACGGTATTACAAATTAATAATAGATTAACAGTCGAGAAAAAAAAAGAAAAAACTCTAGGTAAGTACTGGATAAATTTTAAAATGGCATATTTATTTTATCTTTGTTTAATATAAAAAAAACGAAATATCTACCTGGTTTACATAACCCTGTATAATTTGTGAAATAATAATGGACAAAAATGCAAGCGGTAAGAAAAATATTTACAAAAAATATGTACTTGTTTACATTTCTGGACCATTGTTCGTCATTTTTGTTATCATAATGGTGACCCTATCATAAAAACGTAGTTATTTCTATACCTGATGTGAAACTATAGGGAAAAAGTAATGTTTGTAAAATATTTTAGTCTTGAAAAAAAATAAGGAATGTTTGGTATTTTAAAATGTTTGGTAGCTTGTAATTTTTTCGACTTTCTCGATTGTTTATAGTTTATAATAAGCCTTAAAAATTGTTGTTTCATAATGGAATATCATTCTGGAATTCCTGTATGTTATTTTAGATTCTAAGGATGGTTTTAGAATAAAAAGAAACACATTTTTCATAAAAAAAAGCATTAAATTAACCAATGCCCAAGAAAATAATGTGTCTACTTCTTATGTACTTAATAATGTATCTACTCGTTATATTAATAACGAGGTTAGTAAGAACCTTTACGTAAATGATAAATATAAAAAATACAGATTTTCCAGGGTTTATAATTTACTAAATTATTATCTAAATAAGCGCCTTTCTACAACGCCACTGACGCCAAAATAGTAAATTTGACTTACCTGTGGAATGTTGTTCCAGGACTTAAATAGTCCAATTTCTTACAAATTTGGCACTGACGAACCATGTTTTATAGTTTTTAAATAAAAGTAATCAAAATAAACACTAAACCGACACTACACACTAAGAAAATCGAATCCAAAAAATACAAAATCAAAACATCCAATAAAAACAATAAAATAGCCATGGAGAAACTGTGACAACAAGGTTTTACGACACGTGCTTTACTCTACTATGGCTCTACTACGAGAGAATAAAGAATGAACAGGCGACCCGGCGATTGATGGGTGTTGCCAAATTGTAAAGAATTTGTCATTTTTAAATAGTCTCCGACTTATAATTTAGTAGTATAGGGACTATTTAATACATCTTTCTACTATTAAACACTACTTTATTAAAATACAGTTTTAATATCTCAATATATGTGTATAACAACAAAAAATATTAATAATATTTTAGACGTGACAACATAGGCTGGAGGCGAAAGACTCAGACGGCCGAGGTCAGCTGCACCCAGGAGTAAACATGTTTACAAAAATTAATATTGGACCGCGCTTAAATGTAAATAGTGTAGTCTATATTTTATTCTAAGTCTATGGTTATATTAGTTGATGTTTCATAAAAAAATATTGTATCGAGCAGTTTAAAACAGGTATGGACTGCTTTGCAAATCCGAGCAGTAATAAAGTGAATTTTATTGACTTGTGTTCGCTAGTTCAAAAGATTTCAAAAATTTGAAAACATGGAAGGTGTAGATCAAGGTATGTACTATTAGTTAAAAATATAACACATTCAAACTTGAAAGGTTTTAATAATATAGATAATTGTTTTGTGGCCCGTGCAAAAATATTTATTTTTATTCTTCTTTCAAATTCAAAAAGCTATATAAATCGATTCCCGCAGATTTCCGCTTTGATTCTGGCTTTATAAATATACTTAGGGTTTTATATTAATTGTGATATATTCTAGTTTTGCATATATTTGCAAGTTTTATCAATATTTTTTTGTTCTCAGCGACATGTTCGGTCACCCGTAAAACACTTTTTGAAGTTTGGTGCCAAGAACCCGAAAAAATCCAAAAGGTATATGCACTTTTTAATTGGCTACTTAAGGTTTTTGATGTAGATCATCTATCTGAGAAAGAGGAGTTATCGGTGCTAAATAAAATTCGAAAATTTTCGTATAAAGTTAATGAAAAATGGGAAAACTGTCATAGGATTATACATCAGTTTTTAACGAAGAACAGTACGTGGCTCGAACCATCTATTTCTTTTTGTGAGATACATAATATCAGGAATACACCGTCAAGTTCTCAAATTCAAACAGACACTTCCCGAGGTCGGCCAAAAAAAGCTTTTGAACATCTCACAAATAAAAGTAAGAAACGGAGGATTCATCATTTACTTAAACACTATTCAAAGGATGAATTAATAAGGACCAAGACGAGAGTACATCTGATGGAAGTTTTTGTTCCAGTTGGGATACGAGTGATAGTGAATAGATCTTTTTATTTTTACAAATTGTTCATTTTCAAATTCTTAACCGAGACTAGGTAGTGTTTTAGTTTACAGTTTTGAAACGTTTTCTAAAGGATGATTTAGTTCTTAGTGGTGTATATTTTTAAAATTCTTGACATGAAAAGCTACAAGCTACCCACATTTTCAAATTGGAAAGAGGACATAAATTTAATTTATGCATTCAGTGATGTATGTTTTTTTGTATACAGGGTATTTTTTTAATATTGTGACAAAATTCAGGGATGTTTTCCTTGGAAATGAAGCAAAAATGTTCCTCTGAACATATGTCCAGAAATGCTTTGTTTCTTAGATACAGGGTGATGAAAGTGAAAAATGTCATATTTGTTTTCGATCGAAAAAACGGCACACCTCTGCTGAGGACAAAAAAACAAAAATTATATTCATAATCTCCGACTAGTTTCTAACAAAAATGACCTCTCGACAATTTTCTGTTCGACAAAAGGTTTTTGCGTAAAAAAATAAAATAACCCTATCTACATGACCTATGCATCTTTAATATACACAACATCTTTAGGAATGTAGATAATTTTATTTTATTTTCTCACGCAAAAACCGTTCGTCGGACAGAAAAATGTCAAGAGGCCGTTTTTGTTAGAAACTGGTCAGAGATTATGAAAATAATTTATGTTCTAAAAAAGCAGTGGCGTACACTTTTTTCAATCATATACAAATATGACATTTTTACTTTCAACACCCTGTATCTAAGAAACGATGCATTTCCGGACCTATGTTCATAGGAACTTTTTTGCTTCATTTCAATTTCATCCAAGGAACACGTCCCTGAATTTTGTGGTAACATTAAAAAACACTCTGTATATTGGGGATATTTTTTTTGTTGTTTTCTGGTAATACTGTTAGATTTGTGCTTAATTGGCCACTATTTGAATTCACTAATACTTACTATTAATATGCAATAATAACTTTGTCGGATTTTAATAAGAACATTTATGTCCACCTAGAACAGATAAAATGACCACTGTGCACCACTTTGTAATACAAATACAATAGGTGCGCTGTTTCAAAAAAGGTGAAATGATCAATTCTCAAATTTGCCATGGCAATTAAACTTTGTTATGGCAATCAAACTCAATTTGTCATGGCAATAACCCTTATGTGTCTTAATAAGTAGTTTATTAAAGCCCGAACATTGCCTTCTATAAAAGATCAGCCTACGGGCGGACTTTTGTCTACTTCGTCAGCTGTACATACTTAGATATTGGGTTAGATTGTATATTCATATTTTGTCGGTTGATTTTTGGTATTATTTGTTATTGTAGTGCAAAAAACTAATTATTTTGGTGTTTAAGTGACATAAAGTACTACCAGATATATGGTCACTATGATGGTCACTCTGTTTCTCATAAAAAACACGAAATATTACACGTTTTGTTAAGTGCTTTAACCTAAAAGGGCCCATAAATTTTTTATTTATCGTGATTTTTGTGTGTGTTTTTTAAGACTCTAACAATTCATCAATAAAGCTTAAGTGGAGTGTGTTTTTGGTGCTATGCCTCATCTTTGTTGTGTTCCTGGTGGAAAGGATAGTTATACTAGGCAGCCTAAAGTATCCGGAAGAGCAAGAAAAGTGGGTACGAGTTATAAATCAAGACAATTCTATTGAAAATATCTTTAATAACTTTAAAAATAATAGTCTCCCAGGATGGTATTAAAGAAAACTGGACAATTATGTTTATTTTATTCATATTGTGGAATCTCCACTCCAAGTGTTGTTCGTGCAGCTTCGATAAATTCAAACACGTAAGATAAACACGTAAGTAGGTATTATGATCTCGGGAAAAATAAGGAAAATTGTATTAAAGATCATGAAAAAGATTATTATTTTGAGTTCAAAATTAAAAAAGATTTTTGTAAAGACAAGAATGATAAAGTTTAAAAGAAGAATGTGTTTTTGTTTGATAATATAACGTATGTAAAGCATAACATATATTTGTTCAGTAATTTTTACTGAATACTGTTGATTATTTATAATACCAACCCAGAAAACACGAACTAATGGTAAATAATCGGCCAATTGCCGTAAACGATGGCTGAGTAACGGCATCGGCAAAATATAATTGGTCCTATGTGTTACCGATGATTGAATTTTGGCCGTTGGCATTTGAACGCTGGCATAACGTTGGCACTATTTAAGTAATAATTTTAAAGTAAACAACCGGTAGTGCGTCAACGGAACGGCAACGTGCCAACTTGCATTTCCCATTCTTCTTAAAAATTTGCGTTTGACGTATCTCTTCTGTCAATGATGTCAATTATTTGTCCCGCCAACGCCGACCGAAATGGAAAAATGAGAAAAGACGCCGCTTGTGTCTTGACTTTGGAATATTGGAATGTGTTTTAAATCATTCGTGATCTTAGTAATTTTTTAAGTGTTGTGAAGTTTTTATTGTATTGTTCGATTCTTGCTGCTTTGAGGAAAAATGAATAATCAATTGCTAGACATTAGTAAAAACTATCCGACAACGGTGACAACTTGGTGAGTTTGCATGCCTACTTTTGAATCATTTTTGTGCACTTACATGAAACTATTTTGTTTAACAGATCAGTATTTAGAATGTCTACTTTTAAATCCAAAAGTAAGCGTCAGCAAAGACGTTTAATTAACGCAAAGGTAGAGAAAGTAATTGGTGAATTGCGAGCTGAAAATTTTACCTCCGAGGCTTGCTCTGAAGATTCTCATTGTCCTCAGCCCATAGTACAAATCTGTACAAATAACCATACTTATTCTACGCCATCAAGTTCTTCAGGTTCTGTTTTTAATGAAAATTTAGGTGCTTGTCAGATATAACACCCTCCGAATTTTGTACCTTTTTTTATATCACTCGAAAGCATACATCGAAATAAGTATTTCAAGCCAAAAAAAAGTGTGGATGATCCATAATTTAATGAAAAAATAAACATCTAATTATTGCTACAACAGGCTACTTTCTATGCGAAAACTCCTCTAAATTTTGTCGGCGTTGCCAGATTCATTCATTTCTTCTTGAAAGGTTCATTAAAAAAACACGTGCTGGTCGGAAGAAAACTCGCGTTAACAACAGATTATTTTAAAATCAAGAAAAGGCGATCGTCTGATGAACTGCTCCTACCCATAGCTGATATTTTGCCTACGAGATCTGACTGTTTATAACTACAAAGTTGCACGAAAGAGTTTTGATTGCGTTGGTTTCAACTTGTTTGGGGGTTAATCTGTTGTATTTTTTATATTTTAATACGAATCTGAGTGCTTTCAATGTCCTGATTTTAAAATAACTTATAATCTGTTCTTATCGTGACAGCGCTACTGTATAAGGATTTGTTCGTCCGGCGACCGGCACGTAAAATCAAGTGAAAGCAATCAGATTCGTATTAAAATAAAAAACAAAACAAAAGATTAACACACTCACGGAAAGGTTGAAACCAACGCAATCAATACTCGAATGATGAAAAAAAAACGGCGTCAGCCATGGCTATGAAATGAACATCGCTGTCATTTTATATGTAAAATTATATGGGGAATGTCATCGATCGTAATTTCCAAGCCAGCTGGACGCAGTTTTTTTTTCGATCATACGGTATTATGTATCATACAAACAAGAAATAACTTTGGCAACAATGCTTAGGCAGCTTACATCCTTAACAACAAATGGTGACAGACGGCTCCGGCGGCAAGTTTGAATCGAAAGAGTAAATTGATCAGGCAAATATTACAAAAGATATCACCAACTCTATTTTTGACTTATGATTTATTAATGCTTCTCACTGATTAATTTTGACCTTTATATTAATAAAAAATGCATATAATCGTCATATTTTACAATAATTACACGCTTATACAACTTCACCATAACCTAAAAATGCGCTTTTAATTTATTTATTTTTCAATAAATTGTGGTTCATCCGCAATTTTTTTTTGCTTAAAATTCTTATTAAGTGTATGCTTTCGACTGATATATAAATAAATGCCAAATTCGGAGGGTGTTATATCTGACAAGCACCGAAAATTTATTCAGTTTACATAAAAAAAATCACATACTGATGTAATCGATAGCAGCTCTGATAGTTTAAACAACAATTCCCCTGAAATTTTTGAAAATTACCCAATCACACCAAGCCAGGACCAAAATAGTAATTTTGATATAGGTCAATTCAGATTGGCGGAAAAGATGTTGCCACATGCACAAGAAAATTTCTTTCTCGCTTAATTTCACATCAGTTAACTCTTAATTTAAATTGGACGGGAAGAAATGAAAAAAGTGGTCTTAAAGAGCTTGGAAATCTAGTTAAGGTCATTGTAGGTAAGTAAAGCTTAATTCCAGGGTAAATTAGATACAATTAAAAAAATATCACTATCAACTTTTTTTTTAAATATTCGGCTTTATCAATTATAATACATAATGTCATTTTCCATAAGAACTAAATGTGTTAGAGACAGAATATAGATCTTTGGTAGGAATTAAGCAGGATATCAAATTATTATAAGCTCAATCAATTTTATAAACTCAGAAAAAAATTAAAGCGATTTTGCAATTTTCGGTTTTGTTCGTATAACTTCGAACGTAATTGGATTTTTTTAACTTTCAAAACAGCATTTTATTTGGCATGAAAATGCTCAACTTTGCCCCGATATAAAGGACCCTGTATCTATTACGGTTTATATATATATATACCGTATCATCGAAAAAAAACGGCGTCCAGTTGGCTTGGAAATGACGATCGATGACATTTCCCATATAATTTTACACATAAAATGACAGCGATCTTCATTTCATAGCCATCGCTGACGCCGTTTTTATTCGATCATACGGTATATTCCACTTCAAATTTGTAGCACCCTGTATGTACACAAATGCACACATATTTACACAAAGCATATAATTTTAATAATTTTTAGCTTCTGTTAGGAGAAATCCGAATTCCAAAAACGGAACTGCGGACGAAATTGAACGCGTGATAAAAACTTGGCTTCGCAATGCTGCTGATAGAGATGGGGGGAGAGTAAGAAGAAATAAGAATACTAATTGATTTGATGGAAGTTGATGGTAAGATTATTATAACTATTGTATAAAGTTTATATAAAAAAGTTATTCTTTTTTTCAGATGGAACGTTTTATTTTATTTTTATACAAAGTTTATTCGAAGGAGTTGTTGTTTATTTTGCTTATTGTAAGTTCATATAAAAAAGTTATTAAGTTATTCTTGTTTTCAGATGAAACGTTTTATTTTATTTTATTTTTTCAATTTGTTTGAAAGAATGTTTTTTTTTCTTTATTTGTGTTCAGCCCTGGGTAAATATGTATATTGAATATTAATGAATTATTTATATTATATCTTCCTTCATAAGCCTAATGTATTTTTATTTATTCCTAGCCATTTTTAAACAAATAAATAATACAGAATATTACAATTCGATTTTTGCAACTTTTCTGAAAGAAGTTTCACGCCGTACAAGGAAGTATATACAGTGACTGGCTAAAATATGGAACAAATTTATTTAAAAATTACATATATGATTTTTTAAAAGGGTGCTCGAACACGTCTATCAGATTTTTCTTGCGCATTTTTTGTTCAAAATAAAATATACAGGATATATAATTTTTAAATGAATTTGTTCCGTATTTTAGCAGTGTATATAGGGCTATTCACAAGTCCTATTTGAAGTTTACAGAGAACCAAAAATCCAATCCTCTTAAAAACTGGGGCAGGTTATTCATATAAGATATATCGCAACTCGCTGCGATATATCTCCTAAAAATATTTTGAGAATGCAGTGATGCCGTTTCTTGCTAAACTCGACAACAGCTTCGTTTTTTTTTACATAGAACATCCCTTATATTAGCTTGTTTTTGAATTGATCTTGAAATTTTATGTAACTTCTCTAATAATGCCCTATGCCTTTCTTCAACTGTTTTCGAGAAAAAAAAATATTTTCCAAAATTTTCGCTAAAATAGGAATCAAAAGAAGTCGGGATTTCTCAGTTATGCAAAATAGTAAAAAGTTGAATATATTTTTTTTTCGAAAACAGTTGAAGATACAGGTATAGAAGGCATTTTAGAAGTTATTTAAAATTTCAAGGACAAATCAACAAACTAATATAGGGGTGTTCTATTTAAAATAAGGATGCTGGTTGCCAAGTTTAGCAAGAAACGGAATCCTTGCGTTTGGCCAGCATTCTGCCGATTCCGTTTTTTAGCCATTACATCCTTATATAAAGTACTGGCCCGAATGACAATGTTTATTTTATATTAAATATAATGTATAGGGCCATAAAATTTAAGGATGTATAGCCAGCGTTGGCCCAACGATACGATTTTAGACGTTGCATCGGCCCAACGCCGTATACGGTCGGCCGACATACGGCTCGACTGTCGGCCGGGCGGTCATATACGGTCCGGGCCAGTACTTTTTTTTAGGTCGGTCCAATGCCTCAGGTGGATGACACTTCTTATGGGAGAACTGGCAATGGTTGAAAACTTGACTACAAGCGATTTTCTAGGAATCTTCCTTACCGATAAATTATTGACAAGAGTGACAGATAAAACCTTGACGTTCTTTCAGTATTACAGTTCATTTCTTTTTCTTTCTAAAGTGTGCGTTGAAAGGAGACAAAAACAATTTTTGGTGACCCATAATTTGTTAATCGAATACCACTTTTCTCCTTGTCGGGTCGTTGACGTTGACTTGTCGCCATTTTATTTCTTTTGTTTACAAGCTGCAGTTTGCTTTGCAAATTTAATACATAAATTATTTAGGCAAATATAAGTTTTTGATAAAACTTCTCGAACTAACGTGTAGGTAAGTGTTGATAAATAATTTTTTTTCATCTTAACATGCTCATTGTCATTCTCCTGATTTAGGTGACAGAAAAGGATCATCAAATCAAATTGAATTTTATATTTTTTCATCCCAGGACCGATAGTAAAATATATATTTTATGCATACCTTCCTAAATATCAACGAGATGAGCCATCGGAAGAAAGGGATCATAGTACAAAACAGAAAGGTGACCTTTTTTCTTTCCACTTAGGATATTGAAATTATATACTGTCGGCTAGTGATGGGCAAAACTGTTATTTTTAGATAACAGTTGAAACTGTTATAGTTATTTATAAAAAACAGCTTAAAACAACAGCTTAAAAATAACAGGTTTCTTTATTTTACTGCTAAATATCTGAAAGAGTATGAGACGGTCATCGCCAGGCGTATTAACGCAGTTGCAAGTTGCAACAATGACGTGCTCGGTGGTAGTATTTCCAGGGTGTCAAAACATTTCTAAATATCGATTGTTATCTAAAATACCTCTCTAAAAACGGTGGTTATTTACAAATAAGCGCTGTTTACAAATTGCGATATAAAAAAGCCAAAATTCGGCCACTCGTCTATAGTATATACCTACGCCCTGCCCCTCGATCCGCGTAGATCCTGAATTGCGTAGCAGTGTACAGGGTGCATCTCACTCGACGGGCGAGAAGCTCTTATGATTTTACCATTTGCGGTCAAAAAATAGCAATATAAGAAAATGTGTAGTATATTCTTCATAAGTAAACCAACTACACACTAGAGTTCGAATTAATTTTACACTTAAACTAGCGTGTACCCGCGACTTCGTTCGCGTCGAATTAATAATTTCTAATGGTGATGATAAAACAAAACAAGAATTTCCATTAACATACAAACTGGATAAAATTTTCTCACATTTGCCAAAAATAAGCTTTCTAACGTTGAGCAGTTTAAGCAGAATCGTGGTTAATCAATTACTCAACTTTTTGGAACACCCTGTATGATTTTTAAAAATTTCAAAATATGTAAAAAAAACAAAATAAATTATGCGTGTCCAGGCGTTTTCCGAAAAGACTAACCGTTTTTAAATAACAAATATTGTAATATTTGAGGGGCGTTTTCACCCTGTTGGAATTTGAGATTCGAGAAACCCCTCCTTATCGAACCTCAACCCCACAGTCAATCCGTTTGCAAAAAATCAGCTTTAAACGTCCAGCAGTTTAAGCAGAATAGTGATTACTCAATGGTCATATTTTATGAAACACCCTGTATATATTTTTTAAAAATCTTAAAATATGTAAAAAACATATTAAAATATACGTGTTTTAAGAGTTTTTCCGAAAAACTCACCGGTTTTTAAATAAAAATATTCTAATATTTCAGAGTAGTTTCACCCCTTAGAATTCGAGTTTCGAAAAAATCCTTCTTATCGAACCTCTACACACTAAAGTCAATCCGTTTTCCAAAAATCAGCTTTTTACGTCAAGGGCTTTAAGCAGGATCGTGATTAATCAATGACCAGATTTTTCAAAACACCCTGTATACATTTTTAAAAAATCTTAAAATATTATTCTGAAAATTTTTCAGAATAAATGTATACCTAAATATTGAAACTTAATAAGTAAGTACTGAAACATACAGCGCCATAATATCTCGACCTCCGTCCGTTATGCTCGTAACAGGTTGAAACAGAATGTATCTAAAACAACTGATGCGTTAATCCCCAACCTGTTTCGAACCTCCATCGACAATCGACCGATGCAGCAGCGTTCCTTTCCCACACCTATTATCTCGTCCGCCGCCCTGTTATACTTGTAACAGGTTGAAAAACAACATATCTAAAATGACTGCTTCTCCAACCCGTTGCGAGCCTCCATCGACAATCGACCGATGCAGCAGCGTTCCTTTCCCACTCCTGTTATCTCCACCGCCAGGCGTTATGCCCTCAACTGTTTCAAAAAACCTGCTTCTTTTATATCCTATTATTTTTAAGCTGTTGTAAATACGACCATTGACGGTATCGACCGAAGCAGCTACGTTCGCCGTAGCGCTTTCCCCACTCCGTTGTCCGTTGTCTCGCCGCCTGTATCGATGGTTGACGAAATAACATGTTTTCAATCCATACTAGTTGTTTTTTGGAATTGCTTCGAGCAGCATAGAATTTCGTGGTGATGCAGAGCGCCGACTTCGTTTTTCCTTTCACGAGCGGCCGATCTCTACGTGTCGTTATTTTATATCTGTTATTTTTTAAAAGTAGTAACGGTTGCGTTATGTTATTTATAAATAATTGTTATAAAATAACAGATAGTTAAATAACAACCCATCACTACTGTCGGCACTCGAGAAATATAGATAAACAAAGAACAACAGATATAAAGTATCCCAGAGGAAAAGAGAGGCAATACCTGTACTCTCTCTGATATTTGTGAAAGTTACGGCAAAGTATTGTTGTAAATGTCATCTTTTCGATCGACCTGAAAACTTCGAGCAAAAAGATGACACTTTCAACAATACCCTGACAGATATCAGAGACGATACAGGTTTTTCCTCTCGTTTCCCCTGGAATACTTTTAATTTATTATTCTTTGTTTATCTAGATTTTGCAGAGCACTATGAACGAACTCAGCTTGTATGTTTGAAATAATCGTTCAGTTGACTTAAAAATGATGATCGATGACATTTCCCATATAATTTTACTTTCAAAATTATGATATATATCTTCATTTCTAAGCCATCTATGACGCCATAGTTTTCAGTTTTGTTATAATTAATTTTGTCTCTTGATCTACTTGTAACATTATTCTTTTAATTTTATTAATTTATTGTGGTGAAATTAATTTCTGTTGTATATTTGATATTGATATTAAACATATTTTTAAAAAATGGTGTATTTTTTGTGTTTTTATGTATGTCATAATTAAAAATAAATGAAGAATTAAAATTTTTTATTTTTTTAAACTTCCCGCCATGCGTGACAATCTAGTCCATAGTTCCTACAAGCGAAATTGGGGGCGCTAGTAGCAGTAGACTTGTCAACAGTGTCAAATTTAAACGTCAATTTCACTTTCCAATATTTAGCAAGGCGCTCGCACTTCTTCTTGTGTATGTGTTTTGTGCAATGCCTGTTCTCCGGCAATGCGGCATTTGATTGATGCTGGCCCGTAAGAAATGTGTTTGTTGGGAAATTAATATCAAATATTTAAGTGATGGCTGAATACAATATGAATAAAATAACAATAAAATTGGTATATTTGCAATACAAAATTAAGTTTTAAGAATAAAGGTGTTACTAAAAATACTAAGAAATTCATATTTCTTTGTTTTAATCAGTCTAATGTTATTTACATTTTATGTAAGAATTATACCGTATTATCGAAAAAAATCGGCGTCTAGTTGGCTTGGAAATAAACATCGTTGACATTCCCTAAATAATTGTACACATAAAATGATTAACTAGAATTTTACAATCTTGGAAAATTTGATATTCTTGAATCTTGTTTCTAAATATTCTAAATTTTTTGATTTTCTTGGGATTTAGGTTCGGGAAAAACGCTGATTAAGTTTTCATTTGGTTTTTCATTATTTTTATTTGGCTTAAAAAAACGTTTTGGCTAACATTATAGCCTTCATCAGTGTTGTGTCATATGAAAAAAATAGTGTTGAATATAATCCAAAATATTACATATAAAATAGTCACACCACGCACCACATAATGTTTACTGCGTACTCCATAGTCAACGTAGATAGTTTTAGTGTTAAGGATAATAATCATATGACACACCACTGATGAAGGCTGTTAGCCGAAACGTTTTTTTTAAACCAAATAAAAATAATGAAAACCCAAATGAAAACTTAAATCAGCGTTTTTTCCGAACCTAAAAATCAAAAATTTTAGAATAATTTTACATATAAAATGCCAGCGATCTTCATTTCATAGCCATCGCTGACGCCTTTTTTTTAGATGATATTGTATTATTTGTAAATATAATTTTCAACTATCGATACTTGCAAAATATACGTATATAATTTGTGTGAATGCAAATAATATACATCACTATTAGACGAATATTGAAGTTTTTTGTTAAAATAGATCAATTTTCAAAAACCCAAAAGTTTAAAATATATTTACATTTTAGCGCCAATATCTTATGTACCTCTACATTATTTTTATAGAAAACATATGCTGCATTTGTATGGTTCATAGTTTATTGGCCAAAGTATTTATTACTATAAAAGGTATATATTTGTATTATTAATGTATATATTAATTTTTTTTTTTTGTTTGTTTTTTAAATACAAACAAAAATATCTAGGGTGCAGCCACACTAATCGGCGTAAAACCGTGCGTATCGGCGTAACGGCGTAACGTCCTTGAATCGATTTGCAATAATTCTATTGGCTAAAATTTTTGACAAATGAATTTGAACAGATAAAATTTCTGACAGAATGAATGTTTCAGGGCCAATAGAATTAGCTGAAAAATGCCATCAAGGTCATTAACGGCCCGTTACGGCCGATAACGCCGTTTTAGGATAGTGTGGCTGCACCCTGAGGAATAATTATGTTTTCCATGTATTCTACAACATATTTATTAATCCGTAGTATCTAACTAGCGTGACGTCATAAATCTCGCCCCAAGGCTGTTCTATTAGAGACGGCATGGGCCCGAATGACACGGTCAAAGTGTACTTGGATCAAATCTTTCGTTAGTATATTCTGTGGATCAAATACACTTGAACCGCAATCATGAACCGCAGCGTCCAGTTTATTTGATCCAAGTACACTTTAACCGTGTCAACCAAAAAAAAAATGGGTAATGGTGTGGATCCGGTGGCTGACCTTGAAACGAGTTTTTGCTGCATATAGTCACAGACACTACGCATGCGTACATCTTCGATGTTGCCAGATTGCAAGTTATTTTGGAAATATTGTTCAGTGAAACAATATGTGCATTTTCAGTGTTTTTGTCAATATATACCGTATGATCGAAAAACGACAATTCAGTTGGTTGGGAAATGACGATTGGCGACATTTCCAATATAAAATGATAGCGATCTTCATTTCATAGTCATATAGTCATCGTTGACGCTTATTTTTTTTCAATCATAGTACGCTTATATATTATTTATATTATTATTTAATATTTCGCACAACACGTGAACGTTTATTATGTATTTTCATATTCAAAATTAAATAGAAATAAAACACTAGATTCTTGTAATTAATCTAATTGCTCTCAGATTATTGCTACGTTTAAAAAGTGCTTTATTAAAAATTCGGGAAATTAAAAAGGATGTGTCCAAGTTTTTTTTTAATTTTTAGCAGCAGGCTTCGCTGTCATGTTCATAATAGTTTTTTAACATTCCATCAAACTACGGAGGCCTTAAAATGCCTTTTAACCTCCGTAATTAATATTGTAGAATCAGCTTCAGCAACATTAACAGTTACCCTGTTGTTTAACTCTGCTTATACATATATTGCATTTTTCTGCTACCTTAAGATTTCTATATTCTTACACCTAATTTATGTGATTTTCTTAGCATATATGATTTATAAACCATATTTTTCCTAATGGAAGCATGGAATAGGATATGCAAAATTAAGATATTTGAACATTTATTTCTTGGCTATAATATATAGTATTAAGATTAAGACATAACAAATATAAGAAAGATCTTAATATAAATCACAAACTAACTAAGTCTTAATTTGGTCTTGTATAAACACAGGTATTAAACTAATAAAGACTTAAAACTCAACTTCACCATATTGTCGGGTACGGCATTAGGAAATAAGAAATTACAGTAGGATTAAGAAAAGAACATCAAAGTACACGATATTAAATACTGTAATGTATTCTACGACACAAACCATCTCCTTTCTAAAGAGAAAAAGATAAACATAAAGCTTATTTTAGTCTTATCACCACACCCTTCTTATAAAACATATGTCTAAAATTGCTATTAATCCACTCAATTGATATTTTAAGAAATTTTTGGATACAAACATTATAATCAAAGTATATTATATTAGTAACATTATTGGTAAAATCACAGTAAAATGTTACATCTATCTCCCATTGACGTGTATTGTTCTATAAGACTCGTCATGATAGTACTTCAATACATCAGTACATATAATCAAAAACTATTGTTGCCTGTAAATAACTAGAAATTAAAATGAAAGAAATAATTTTTTTTTATGAAAGAAAATAAAATAATTCTAATACGTTTAAAACCATAAGAAAAATATCCGTAAATGATAATTTTTAATTCTAATGTAAATATATAAATAAATGTTATTATTATTACAATTTATATATCATCCCTTAATTTTGGATATTGAGATAAATCTGAAAATTATAAAATTAATTATAGAATTTGTATTATTATTGATTAACGGTACCCTTTCAACTGCAAATAATTCGAAATAAACTGCAATTTGGCAACATCGACGATGTGCGCTTGCGTAGTATCGATGATCAAATGTAGCAAATATGGCTTCAAGGTCAGCCACCGATCCGCACCATTACTTCATATTTTCTCCTTTACTTTTTTCAGATAAATCCAAAATAACCGAGTTATTTAAGTTTAAAAAAAAAAATGTTTTTTTTTTAAAATGTTGAGTTGAGAGCCACCGATTTTTTCTGTATTTGCATCCCTTTTACGGCCGCAAACTATAGAGTAAAGCCGTAACTATGGTAATATCAGAGATTAAGAAATTATACCGTGGGAAATTTTGCGATGAACAGGCAGTTCTAAAAAGTTTTCGAAAATATACAGGGAGTTAAAAGAAATGCAACATTTTCAATATCTTTTTTAGCGAAAAAACCTATAACGTGTTCCTTGGGGTCGAAATATACCACCCTGAAAATATTTGTACTTATTCAAGACTCACCCTATATGTATATAAATATTAGCAAGATTAAAATGTTAAATATTTAGTAAAATATAATGTTGTATCTAGACATTCAACATTAAATTTAAAAATAATTATATTATTAATTTAAATGTAAATTGGTAAAAATAAGTAAAATGAGTATATCGAAAATAACAATAGATTAGTAACGTTAACAATATATTTTTAGGGTACATACCAATTGCATCTAATAGAAAGACTTTAAGTTGAAGATATAAATAAGAACAAGTACAGGTTGTGTTCTGTTCACTTTGAATTTAAAATGTTTAACAATCTACTTTGTAACCGTATAAATTACAATGCGGTGCCCATTGCTTTTCTGCTGAAGAAAAAATAAAGCCAAAAAAAAAAAAATTGTGGATTTATTAATTTGTGAAATTGAATATTAATAATTTGTTACGCCCATTGATGGGCAAAATTTGTACGTAGCCTCTTATATTGTTCAATAAATATCTTATTGGTATTTTTTTAATTTGTTTGTAACTCCTGGCATGTTTTTGTTAGTTGCATGTTTTTTAATTTTAATTGTCTATTCTTTACAGTGAAATATTTAATTGAGTTTTTCATTTTACTTTCGAGAAGTATGCGCGGTTAACGATTCATTTGTTTGGACAAAAGTATATTGTAAATAAAATTCAGTTTCAGTTAATTAAAGTATTTTTAATGTATTCCCTGTCGTATTTTTCTGAGAAATTTTTTAATACGTTTTAATCCGGCCCTGACTAGGAAACCATAATGGCGCCGACAAGGTCAAATTTTATAGAAATTTTAAACAATGGAATCTGAGTAGAGTTGGCGTGCCGATTGTTTTATGTGCCGTGCCATTACCGTATTTTAATTTTATTTTTGGGATATCCCTACTCCATACATTAAACATTTAGAAAATTGATTTATCTATCTTTATACAACCACCAAAACGTTGACCCATAATAGTAATACATCAGTCCAGTAGAGGACGCTAAGTCAAAAAATTCGTAAATAAAAATTTGTAATTCCTTCAGTGTTTTCGAAATCGTTGTCGGGGTTGCGTCTGTTTTGAAGAAATGTCAAAGAAAACCCCGGACTGTCTATCATCAGCAGCCGGATATAAGTAGTTATTAAAGCAAGTTTTTTTTAACATTTTTTATGGTAAAGGTGTGGATCCGGTGGCTGACCTTGAAGCCCATATTTGCTGCATTTGATCATCGATACGACGCAAGCGCACATCGCCGATGTTGCCAAATTGCAGTTTATTTTCGAATTATTTGCAGTTGAAATTTTTTTTGAGTGTTAATCAATAATAATACAAATTCTATAATTAATTTTATAATTTCGTTTGTCTTGATATCCAAAATTAAGGTAAGAAGGATAATGAAGACTGTGTAAATGAAAGTATTATGAATATATAAAATTGTAGTAATAATAACATTTATTTATATTTACATTAGAATTAAAAATTATCATGTACGGATTTTTTTCTTAATGGTTTTAAACTTATTAGAATTATTTTATTTCTTTCAAGTTATTTAATTTCTAGTTATTTACAGGCAACGATAGTTTTGATTATATGTATTGATGTTTTGAAATACTACCATGACGAGTCTTATAGAACAAAATATATGTCATTGGGAGAGAGGTAACATCTTACCTCTATAATGTTACTAATACAATATACTTGATTATAATAAGCCAAATATCATTTCCTAAAAATATCGGGTTAGTGATTTAATAGCAATTTTAAACATATAGTTTATCGAAGAGTGTGTTGATAAGACTAAAATAAGCTTTATGTTTTATCTTTTTCTCTTAGAAGGGAGATGGTGAGTGTCGTAGAATACATTACAGTATTTAATAAATTAAAAAAAACTTTTTTTTTGATATTTTTTTTTCTTAATTTATCGTAATTTCTTGTTCCTATAATGCCAAATCTTGACAATTATGGTGAAGGCTGAGTTTTGATCTTATTAATTTTATACCTGTGTTTATACAAGACCAAATTAAAATTAGTTTGTAATTAATTTGTGATTTATATTATGATCTCTCTTCTTATAATGTTTTGGTGTCTTAATCTTAAGATTAATATATTATGCTTGTCTGGAAAATATATCTTAATTTTGCATATCCTATTCTATCCTTCCATTAGGAAAAATATGGTTTAGAAATCATATTATGCTAAGAAAATCACATAAATTAGGTGTAAGAACAGAGAAATCTTATAGCAGAAAAATTAATGCAATATATGTATAAGCAGAATTAAACAAGGTAACTGTAAATGTTGCTGAAGCTGATGATTCTACAATTTTAATTACGGAGGCTAAAAGGCCTTTTAAGGCCTCCGTTTTGATGGAATGTTAAAAAAAAAACTATTATGAATTTCATGACATGGAGCTAAAGCATATAAAAATTAAAAAAAGAAAAAACTCAAACCGAATTTCTCTTTAATAAAATTTTTAAACGAAGCATAATAATCTAGAGCAATTAGATTAATTATGAGAATCTAGAGTTTTATTTCTATTTAATCATTACTATGAAAACATAATAAGCGTTCACGTGTTGTGCGAAATATTAAAAATAATATAAATAATATACCGGCGTACTATGATTGAAAAAATAGCGTCAGCGATGACTATGAAATGAAGATCGTTGTCATTTATATGGGAAATATCCTCAATCGTCATTTCCCAGCCGTTTTTTTTGACGCCGTTTTTTTCTGATCATACGGTATATGTTGACAAAAAAACACTGAAAAGCACATATTTGTTTTCTACTGAAAATAATTCCAAAATAACTTGCAATCTGGCAACATCGAAGATGTGCACATGCGTAGTGCCTGTGACTATATGCAGCAAAAACTCGTTTCAAGGTCAGCCACCGGATCCACACCATTACCTTTTTTATTGTATTTATGAGTTTAGTGTTTGATTATTATCATGTGAAAAAAATTAAATATTTTAAAAGTGATAGGCATGTGATAGGTTTGTGATGTTTAGTTTAATAGATATTTGGTGTGTATGTGTTTGCGTATATGTGTGCTGGATAAAAAGCACTTTCATTAAAAGGGTAAGCTCTAACTAAACATTAAAGGTTATAATTGTTTATTGAAACGATTGAAAATATTTCCTAATATGGCGAAAAAAGAAGCTATAATTGTGTTAAGATTTATTTTTCAGTTTACTCCACTGTAAAAAGTATTTAAAATATTGCGCGTTTCTCTAGAATTAGTAGAGCAATCTACACTCAATATGAATAAATTTACTGTATTTTTTCTGTAGCAACTTAAAATAATTGAAATTTATAGATAAACATGCAGAATGTGGGTATGGTAGGAGGTGGCAACGTTGCATTCTCACCGACACTCTCTATGCCCGCTAAACGAATTTCCCGGGGAGAGAACAGTGGCACTCAAAAGTTTTTCAACATTTTCCGGAAATGTCAAGAAAAATATAAAAATTTTCAACATTTTTTTCGCAAAAATTTTTTTTTTGGTTTGGTTTGGGTTGAACTATACTACCAGTTAAAATATCTGCACTCATTTCTGGGACACCCTGTATATTTCGTATATTCGATAGTACATGAGGCATCCTAAAGCTATGAAAAAAAAACGTAGCTATGAAAATAAAATTTTAGATTTTTAATTTTTTTGTACCTTCTAATAAAAATTACTTCATTCCAATAAAAAATTAACTAGTATGATTATGTGTTATCTGTGCTAGTATTAGGAAACTGGAGTAAATACGGAGAATATTAATTCGTTCTCTAAGATGAGCACTACTAAGTAACTTTTTAAAATTCGACCCATAAGGGGTGTAATTAGATAAAGGGATGTAATTATACAAAAAATCAGTACCTACTAGGAGTATGAACCTTTGCACAGATGTGGCGCATTTGAACATTGATAAGCGATTTTGGAAATGTATAGCCTAAGGGTAGTGAAACTGGGGGTGAAATTTTGTACAAAAAGTGTTAGTCCTAGGAGTATGAAATTTTGTACAGAGTTTCCTTAAGTGACGAAAGTGAGTACCTAGAAAAGAATTTTAGGCATGCATCCCCTAAAAATAAGGGATGAAAATTTGTTAAAAGGTTAGAAAGAAAGCAAAGAAAAGAAAGAAAGAAAAAAAAAAAAAAAAAAAAAATCTTTACAATTTTGTTGACAAAGCTTAAAAAAAGAATATAAAAACATACAAAACTTCACTTAACAATAGAAAACATATAAAACTAACAGCAAACATACAAAATTAAAATAATAGATTTATACAATTTATAGAATTGTTACATTGTCAAAAAAATTTATTTAATTAAATATAAATAAAATATAAACATGCCATGTAAATAAACAACTGTATATAATGTCAATACTAAATTTAAAATGGATAGAAACAAAATCATTTCTTAAATTTAGTGAAATGTGTTAAAATTAGAACCCTAGATATTAATAAAAAAAATCAATCCGCAAAAGGCTTTCTTCCAGTAAGTATGATCTCAAGGCTCTGCGAAATGCAGGAAAGGATGAAATGGAATTAATTTCAGATGGCAGATGATTGTGCATTTTTTTTGCATTGTACAATATGGAACTCTTTACTAACTCAGAGTGAGGGGTTGGCAGATACATGTTATGCTCTGCGTTCCTAATTGGTTCCTAATTTGTTAAAATCGGTTTTAGAAGTATCAATTTTGCAGACGTTCCTTATGTAACGTAATTTATTAGCATTAAGAAGCAATTTTTGGAAATTCGCCCTCTAAGGGTGTGAAATGAGGGGCTGAACGTTCTGGAACAATAAATTCTGTTCAAGGAATATGAGAATTTGCACAGAGGTTCCTTATGTAGCGTAATTGAATAATTAGAGTGATTTTTGAAAATATGACACGATCCTTAGACAAGGAAAGAAAATATTTTTTTAAAATTTGTATAATTTTTTTATGTAAAATCCGTTCTAGGACTAAGAGTATGAAATTCTGTTCAGAGGTCCCTTTAAATGATGAAAGTGAGTACCTAGAAGCGAATTTTAGACATGCATCCCCTAAAAATAAGGGATGAAAAATTTGTACAAAATTTGTTAAAATCGGTTTTAGAAGTATGAATTTTGCAGACGTTCCTTATGTAACGTAATTTAGCACTAAGAAGCAATTTTTGGAAATTCGCCCTCTAAGGGTGTGAAATGAGGGGTTGAACGTTCTGGAACAATAAATTCTGTTCAAGGAATATGAGAATTTGCACAGAGGTTCCTTATGTAGCGTAATTGAATAATTAGAGTGATTTTTGGAAATGAAGGGTTGAACGTTCTGGAACAATAAATTCTGTTCAAGGAATATGATGATGATTATATATGATGATTTGCACAGAGGTTTATTATGTAGCATAATTGAATAATTAGAGCGATTTTTGGAATTCATTCATTAAGGGGATAAAACTAAGGTAAAATTTGTGCTAATTTTTTATGTAAAACTGCTCCTAGGACTAAGAGTATGCAATTTTGTACAGAGGTCCTTTAAGTGATGAAAGTGTGTACCCAGAAGAAAATTTTGGACATGCACCCCCTAAAAAATAAGCACTCACTATAAAACAATTAAAATAAAAAATTTGTCTAAAAAATAAAAAAAAGTTGGGGTGGGCCACTCTTATCACTTAGTATAAAAAAACATATAACAACCTAGGAATAAGTTGTGACAAACCAAACCAAACCAGACCTACTGAATACATATGTGCCTTTATCAAAATCGGTCTAGCCGTTTCGGAGATGGTAACAAAATTTGAAAAAACAACCCCTATTAAAAAATATAGGGATGATGGTGGAACGGTGAAAATTTAGGGTTATTTGTATTTATTAATGCAAACTAAAAATAAAAAATATTTTTTCTTTCAAAAATAAAAATGAGAGTGGGCTACCCTTACCACATATGGTATAAAAATAGATAACAAGTTTTTCTACAACCACTTGTTTTTTTTATTAAATTATTTTTTATTAGTTGTATTGTAGTCATGTACAAGGATGATAACTGTATTTTAAATATATTTAATTTAACGTTTTTCAAACAGGGTCCATTAGACTCTATTTCTACTAGATACATGATTTTAAAAAAAAATTAAGGGTAAAAGTAACTTAAGCATTCATAAAAATAGAAGATTTACTGTTGTAGATTCTCAGTAACACTAAAAAGAGGAATTTATATTGTAAACATTGAAATAACTGCAAGCTAAACTTTCTATCTGCTTATATTTAGAGCCAGTGTCTGACGACATTTTTTTACGATGGCCCTAGTATGTTTACTTCTAAAGTCGAGAAGAGCCATCAGTAGAAGTCCATATCAGTAGAAAAAAGAAACAGAATATCTCCCTTTTTGTCGGTCGCGCGTACACAATGCTTTTTTCTTTCTTGAGCGCTCGGTTTGTTCGGGTAAAATGCCTAAGTCTGGACGCACCTTTAGGAACAATACTGTTTTTGTCCTTTATTTATATAATGCTGAAAATCTCACGAGTTACATGTCTCACTCTACACATATTAAATTACATAGACGTAGGATGTAGAATATTCTGTTATAAAACGCGGATTTGAAAAAAATGGAAATAACGACGTTATCGTATAGTCGGGGTTGGCGATTTTATTTACTCCATTTATCACACCAGTATTTATTAACGAAAAATCTAAGAACATTTTAAATGCATTATTTAATATTAGTACATTTATTAAGCTCATGAATAGCAACTTCGCTTTTCAGTTAACTCGGATATTTTAACATTTCTGAAACTTAATTCTTTCTGAAACAATATTTTCCAATTGGTAAAACGTAAAAAATCGTTAGATCTGACAAGTCTGTTGAAACTGGTCGTTCATCTGGCCGCAGCTATAAACGCAATGCATCCGGCCAGGTCGTTGCGACCTGGTCGTCAGTGAGTTCGAGCCCTTAGATCTTATAAACTTCGTGGATAAAGCTATGCCATATTCTAGAACAAGATTATCGTATAAACCTATCCTTTTCTCTGAATACGCTACTGAGCATGCGCAGAACTATATTAGACGTGAATGCTAACTTGGAGCGTTTTTTTCGCTGCGTTGACAACAATTACTAAAAATATAGACTATTAAAATTGTTTAATCAAGATATAACTGATACGTGTATTTATTATTATGAAAATATTTGTCATGTTATCTCAATATACTTTTTATAGAAATTTTAAACAAAAATTAAATCATATATAGATAATTCCTTTTTTAAAAATGTTTTTTCTACAAACGTCAAAAAATGACCAGGTTCGCGAATTGATAGCAATGTGCGAAGTGACACTTTTTTTCAATTTCCTACGTTACCATGACACGGTGCGCGAAGTAATGCGCGAAATGCCTATTTCGCATACTGCATGTAAATTATATGGGATTTTGGAATTTTGATTTTTGGAAAATGAAGAACTAAATCATAACTAATTATTTATTTCGAAATATTCAAGAACAAACAAATAACAAATCTCAAATAGCGATGGGAACTATCGAATGAATTAGACTATCGAATGGTTAATGAATGAATGATTTCAACTATCGAATTGTTTTATTCGAATAAAATCATTCATTCATTTGTATACTAAAGCATATGTGACAACCTCGCCGTGCGACTAAATGGTTATCGTTGAGCCACGACTATCGAATGCTTTTGATAAATGAAATTTAGTATTCGTTTGATTTTTGTATGCGTCAGTGCATTATTAGTTCTTCCAAATTATTATAACTTCGCCGTATAAATACTGTGCTATTTTTGCGTTTATTAAAATAGTTAAAATACTAAAATAGTAGTTATTTTTTAATTTTATTTATTGACGATTGTGTGCATGTGCAGGTGGTCAAAATTTTTCCGAAAATTTGTGTGGTTTTCCGTAGTCCGATCTTTCGATTATTTAATTTTATATGGTATATGGTCTATTTTTTAATGGGAAATTTTGAGAAGTAGCAATTTTTAAGAGAGATGAGATGAACTTACAATTAATTTTAAAAATACATATTTGTATTTTAGATGTTTTAATAATATGAATTAGTTGAACTTAATAATCATATTTAAGTAATGCGGTTGTATAATCATATTTAAGTAAATGGTTATCGAACTCAAACTATGGGGTGAGAAAATTAAAATGAAAGTTTTACACGTGCCAATTTAAAAAAAAAAGTTAACAATGTTTATATTTTGTTTATGCTAATTCTTTTACATGTAGTTTTTTGCGAAGAAAAAATATTTCATTTATTTTTTAAAGTAAATGCCAGTAAAAGTAAATATAATTTTTAAATAGTAATATAAAGCACCTAATATAAATAATTTTGATTTCTAATTTTTTATTTATATTTTCCTTACATTACACTGCATGCTTAGAAAATTAATAAATGTTTATATTTCATGATTTTAAAATTTGTTGTTAATATAACAAATTAGTTCTGTAATTATTATTATTTAATAAACCACCGTTGCCAAAAAATTTAGAGACTATATTATTTTTAAATAGGATCTAATATAAATAATTTTGACATCTAATTTGTTGTTTATATTTTGCTACTACTTAAAAGAAAATATTTATATTAAATGATTTTAAATTTTGTTGTTAATAGGTATAACAAATTATTATTGTTATTATTATTTATTAAACCAGTCTTTGCTAAAAAACATTAAAAATAATTTTCCTACATCCAAAATAACAAGTATTATTGCAGTGTAACAACAGAATATTAATAAAAAAAATGCAGAATAGATAGTATGTCTTTATATTCCCTAATTAACTAAAGCCAAACAATAATATTCTTTGCTAATATCAACTAATACCAAAATATGGCAACAGCGCCTTTCATAATGTATTTTCTGTGTAAATACTAGCACCTCAATAAAAAAATAATGTGTCCTTATCTATATCTGACTCCGCAAAAAATCAAAGATGCCGGCTCTTTTTCATAGCATTGCCACCGACTGATGTCGGTTTCGGAAAGAAACCTACGTCGCCGGGCGACAACTAAAATTCAGTTAATATTTTATTATAATCGATCCTGACGAATAAATTAATTTCATAAATGAATGAATTTTATAAATGAATGGTTTTTGCTGCCGAATTACTAGAATACAATATTTCAAGGCAGATGACGGATCTATTCGATAATTTTTGTTCGAATAGTTTTCAACGAATGTTTTCTTACTAACTATCGAATTATTCGAATGAATTGCAACTATCGAATGTTTCGATAGTATTCATTCGATAGTTCCCACTACTAATCTCAAACTTAACACTAATGCATATTCTAGTTATTATTTACAATATTAACATTAATAGTACAACTAGTACACGAACCAATATTTAATCCTAAACTAGATAGTTCTGATTTTGCTTGAGATACGGGGGTGGGGGTTTTGGATCTTGAGACACTATCCAATTTTGATGTAGAGGTACTTGATCCCAGTATTTGACACTCTAAAATTTTATTTGATATTTGAATTTTATTGTTGATAGAATCCTCGACGTATCCCTCGGCCACTGTCGTGTAGGCCTCATAATCTGGCAGCTTCAATTGTTTTGCTATCATTCTAGGCATCTTACCACTAGAATTTATGCCGACCACTTGGTTAACACATCTTTTATTTTTATATTTTAAAAACAATCTGCGACTGGTACCATTTCTTGGACGAAGAGCTGCGCATTTTCGGTAAATCTCAATATAATTCAAATTTGACACTTTAAAGACCCGGTCTAGTTTTTGTTTTTGTATCGGGTACTTTAACAATCAAAATTGAATCTTTATCTTCTATGTTATCCACCGTCATTTTAGTAAGTTGATCACGGCGTCAAGCACCAGAAATACCAAGTATCAAAAAGACCTAAAAGGAAATCGATGACGATGTTCAGAAATAAAAAAAAACATACATTCCGAAGCAATAATATAAGAATAATAATTTTTAGGGATATCCCGATTTTAATGTTTGTAGAAAAAATGTTGTTTGATCTCGACTAATTTTTCAAGTATCGATCACCAAAGTCGCACTTCGCGCACTAGATACAAAAATAACTATTATATAAGAGTTTCTTGCCTTGAACTGCTAATATAGAAATTCTTAACGTAAGGGTGGCTTATATTTGGAAAATGCATTTTTCATGAATAATTTGGTACCACATACTTGATATCTCGAGGAAAATTGTTGGCACTCTAGTTTGAAATTAATTTTTTTTTGTTTTTTTTTAAACGAAAATGTTCTATTTTTTTTTTAAACGAAACTGTCAAAAGTTGACATATATGTCATTCCATTCAGAATGTCATTTTCTATCAAATGAAGTAAAAAATACCGACAGTGCCATTTGAAAATCAAAAATTGTAGTCATTTCCGGTGAAACAGGAAGTGACCAAAAACAATTGCATAAATAAATCAATCCTAATAATTTATGTCATATACTAACATACCAAGTCTCGTTTTTTTATCTGAAAAAATAAAAAAAATTATAGGGAAGATCTACTTTTAAAAAACACCCAATGAATGACAAAATTGCAAAATTCCACTAACACACAAATTTGTAGTCATCATATTTCGATAAAACAAGCCATGAATACATTATTTGCTAAAACATTATTTTTAATAGGCATATGAGATATTAATTATTGACAAATTAATAAACCAATATTTCTGCCACCGACTTCTAGTCCCCGCAATAACAAACATATAATTTCAGTTTATATATATTAAATCAAAATGAAGTGGACCCAAAAGCGCTGCTTAATTGGAGAGCCCCAAATTGCCGGTCTTCATTTTGTGCGAAACGCACGGCTGTCAATCAACATTAACATTTTTCGGGCAAAATAATCTTTAGGGCTTTTGTAAAAGCCAGGCCAGCGGCCAAGAAGGTGTAGAGTTGAAATCCGTGGTGGAAAAGATCAGTTTATTACCTGTTGCATAGAGTTAACAAGAAGAGATCGCAGTGAGCACTGAGGCACAACATAAACAGTGCGCCTTTTTTCGAGATGATGTCCCAATATTATGTCGAACACAAAGCGTGGAATTCGCCTCTATTAGCAGTCTGGGCGCAAGAAACTTTATAATTTCAAAACCGCCATTATATAATTTTGGGTTTCAGCTGAAAAGCCTTTATTTTTACATTAGATATTGTGCCTCGGTGAACAGAAAGTACTCATTGTACGCAGTCGCTATTCGCGATGCGGGACTTAATATCTTAAAGCTACTTTACGACAAGTCATGTTTATATACTCTGCGCTTTGCTCGACATATTGTGGAAAGACCCAAGCTCACCTGATAACGGAGTAAGGCTCCGAAATCGGTGAAAGCGGGTTGATCCACATTATGTCGAACACAGCGTGGAATTAATTTCTATATTAGCAGTTCAAGGCAAGAAACTCTTATATATTCTGAATATACCTAAAAAACTGCAAGAAATTTATTTTCCATTATATAATTTGGGCTAGCCGAAAAAAAGCCTTTATTTATTATCGATAGTTGTGCCTCTGTGGTACGAAAGTACTACCATTGCATACAGGCCGCTATCTCTCGATGCGGGACTTAATATCTAACCTATACTTTCTGACAAGTCGGATTTAGGTACTCTGCGCTATGTTTGTCTTTTGTTGAATCGATCCAAGCTCACTTGATGATGGGGTAGGGCCCCGAAACATGTAGTGAGAGCAGGTTGATCCACATTATGTCGAACACAGCGTGGAATTACTTAAAAGTTAGCAGTTCGGGCGCAGAAACTCTTTAGTATAATTTTATTATATACCTTAAAACTGCAAGAAATTTTTTTTTTATTTTCCATTATATAATTTGGGCTAGCCGAAAAAGCCTTTATTTTCATAATAGATAGTTGTGCCCCTCGGTGGTACGAAAGTACTACCATTTCTCAGTGCTATCTCGCGATGGTTTATCGCTCTTACTGACAAGTCGTGTTTATAGCTTGTGCTGTGCTCGACATAACGACCCAAGCTCACTCCTGATGATGGGGGTAGGGCCCCGGAAACATGCAGTGAGGGCAGGCTGATCCACATTATGTCGAACACGTGGAATTAATTTCTATATTAGCAGTTCAAGAAACTCTTATATAATTTTATTATACCTCAAAACTGCAAGAAATTTATTTTCCATTATATAATTTGGGCTAGCCGAAAAAGCCTTCCTTTATTTACAATAGATAGTTGTGCCCGGTGGTACGAAAGTACAACCATTGCACGCAGGCCGCTATCTCGCGATGCGGGGACTTAACATCTTACCGCTACTTTACGACAAGTCGTGTTTAGATACTCTGCGCTGTGCTCGACATATTGTAGAAACGACCCAAGCTCACCTGATGATGGGGTAGGGCCCCGAAACATGTAGTGAGAGCAGGTTGAACACAGCGTCCACATTATGACAAACAAAAGTGTAGAATTAAATTTCTAAATTAGCAGTTCAAGGCAAAAAGAAACTCTTATATAATTTTATTATATACCTAAAAAACTGCAAGAAATTTATTTTCCATTATATAATTTGGGCTAGCCGAAAAAAGCCTTTATTTACAATAGATAGTTGTGCCTCGGTGGTACGAGAGTACTACCATTGCACGCAGGCCGCTATCTCGCGATGCGGGACTTAATATCTTTACCGCTACTTTACGACAAGTCGTGCGCAGAGAGCCTGTGTTGTGCTCGATTATATTGTGGAAAACGACCCCAGCTCATCTGGATGATGGGGTAGGGCCCCGAAACATGTAGTGAGAGCAGGTTGATCCACATTATGTCGAACACAGCGTGGAATTAATTTCTATATTAGCAGTTCAAGGCAAGAAACTCTTATAAAATTTTATTTATATACTCAACAACCCGCAAGAAACAGCTTCCATTATATAATTTGGGCTAGCCGAAAAAAGCCTTTATTTACAATAGATAGTTGTGCCTCGGTGGTACGAAAGCACTACCATTGCACGCAGGCCGCTATCTTGCGATGTGGGACTTAATATCTTACCGCTACTTTACGACAAGTCGTGTTTATATGCTCTGCGCTGTGCTCGACATTGTGGAAACGACCCAAGCTCCCCTGATGATGGGGTAGGGCCCCTAAACATGTAGTAGAGCAGGTTGATCCACATTGTCGAACACAGCGTGGAATTAATTTCTATATTAGCAGTTCAAGGCAAGAAACCAGGCGGATGGAACTGCTATTTGAATTTTGGAAACACGGCGGAGTTTCTGCCAGTAGAGGGATAGATGGCGCTGCGTAGAAATTTCATCTAAAGTCCCTAGATATTCATCTAGGGACTTTAATTTCATCATGCTTTTATCAAGTCATCCACAGAGTATAAGTTTAATTAACAATTCGTTTGATTCTCTGTGGAGTAATTTGAGTAGTTGGAGTAGTTGAAAATATAAATATTTATATAAAAATGTTTTGATAATTTAACAGTGATGTGCTTTGTTACCCCATGAATAAACATTGATATGAAGTTGCTTTCAGTATAAACAAATTATAATCAAAATAATTTAATAAAAATTTAATTTTTTTTTTTTGGGTATGAGGTTTTATATAAATTGAAAATAAACGTCATTCCATATTTGGCAATGTATGTCAGTTTCTGTGAAGTGGAAGTGAATTGTGATTTGTTTTTATGGGAATATTTTACGGATTTTTGCGAATTTAGAGTATTTTTGGACGATAGGATTGTGAAATTTAAAAGCCAAATAGTGAATATATATGTTAATTAATCCCTGTGATAATTTTTTATGAAATTATAATCAAAACAAATTCTTTCAACAAAATGGCGGTCTCAGAAATTTGGAAGATCATTAATTTTAAAGTTTTATTTATGTATTTTTATATCAAACAAGAATTTGTAATATGTTTATTAAAGGTTGTGCAGTAATTTATGTAAGTGTACGCTTGTAGATAAATATTAAATATACAAAGTAATTTTAAAAAATCATTTATTTATTTAAACGAGTATAATCATTAATCATTAGGTTGAAAATAGCATTGTATTTACTTATTTATATATTTTCTTTTTACCTTGTTTTCAGGCCCTTATATGTCCTGTTTTATTTGAAAAAATGCTTTGAGTCAACGAGAATAGATTTAATAATAGAATTTTGTCCCTTGGTTTTGTGTAATGAATTAAGATGTTTCTATTTGAATAGATCATTAAAGCTCGATGAATATATATTCAAATTATATTCACGGTAACTATATGTCTTTTTTATATAATGAATTATTTATTTATAATTTATGTGTCCTTTCTATAATTACTTATAACCATAAATTTGATAACTTTTATATATAGTTGTATAGTGTTAAATGTGTTATATGTAATTTTATTAACAATGTTATAATAAAATAATCGTTACAAATTTTCTGTGTTTTATTCTTCTTTTAAAAGCTTTAAAAAAAAAAAAAATTATTTAATTTATTTTTATCAAAATACATTATTTTTATTTTGTAAAATGTTTGCCAAATAAAGTTCATAATCTAGATTGAAATGGTTTAAAGAAAGAAAACCTCATGAACTGGCAGTTCATAAGTTTTTTAAACTGGCAGTTCATAAGGTCCATTTAAAAATATGGCGCGAACTTTTAGTCCTGCCAGTAGCCCGCTTGGATCGCGTCGAGCGCGTGTTTCCAGGCTTTAACATAGGAGTTTTCATTTCTTTCAGTTAGTTATTCTATGCAAGAAACTCTTATATAATGTTATTATATACCTAAAAACTGCAAGAAATTTATTTTCCATTATATAAAATAACTATTATGACATGCTATTCGAAAAGGCTTCCAAACACTAAATAAACAAACAATATTTACATGACTTGCTCCCCAAGTAAAACTGAGCCTAATTTGTTGCTGTGGGTAAACTTTATTAAATAGATCAGATTTTTTTAAGACGACAACAAAGACACTTCTCACCGACCCGATCGCCATTCCCGATACGTACCGCCAGTGGTACCAACCCTCCTCGTGGCATCCCGTAATTACCGGGACAATGGATGGACCGTCGCGAGGAATTCGGAGCGCGAAGCCCCGAGGTCCGACGATGCGCGGCCGTCGTTTTTTGGAGAGACGGCAAATTATAGGTTGGGAACCGCGCGCGCGGTGGTACCGTAAGGTGCTCCGGTTCGGACCCCATTTACTCGCCGCTTTTAAAAAAGGAGGCGGAGCTGTCATATTTTTGTTTTACATTTGACCCAAAGCGCGGACTTTAATCGGTTTAATATGTTGTTTTTTCTTGTATATATTGGTGTACTCTGTAATATTTTTTAAAAGTTTTGTCGAATATTATTTATGTATCCATTAGTAATTTTAAAATGTTCTTTAGACGAATCACATTAGTGTTTGCGGACGAGGCGTTAGCCGAGACCGAAATAGTAGATGAGTCCTAAAAAACATATTTTTTTTTTTTTTTTTTTTCATACACTATTTTTTGTCTTACGCTTTTTACAGTTTTTAGAACGCATATTTGCAAATTCTCCATATTTGAAATTACAATGTTTGAAAAAGTTGGTTTATAAATTCATATCTTAAAACGAGTTTGTTTATTTATCGCATTTTTGACATGTCATTCGAAATTTGTCACAAAACCACACAAATTCATCAACACTTTTAAAATGTTCCAAAATCCAACATACGGTTAAGGGCCAAAGAAATTCGTGTTGGATCATTTCCTCAGGAAGTCTCGTACATTACTGAAAGAATGATAAGCTTAATGAATGGAAAGACAAAATGGCGTATTCGTTGTAAATGAAGATGTATTGCTAAAATATTTCCACGAAAAAGTAAAAGTACCTAGTACCTATTTAAAAGAGGCTTAAATTAAAATATTCTTAAATTACAGTCACAAACATTCAAACCATCGTCAATTTGGTCGAAGTATTCCATGCTGAGAGCAGCGTTAAGTGTTAAAGAAGATATTTATTGACAAATTTCCACAACTTATTGCTTTTCTGAAGAGGAATTTGGTTGGTTACGAGCCTAAAAAAAAAGTTCATCCATAAAGAGATGAGATTTTTTTGGCCATTTGGCTAGTGATGAAACTTATTTACTTAATATGCAGCTTATGATAATGATTTTTAAAAACATATAGATGGTTTCTTATACCATTGTATTTGATTTTTAGGTAGCTCTTGTCATTGGCCTTTGTGGATCATGTAGAAGAGAAGAATTGTACTCTATACGAGTGCAAGACATCATAGAGAAAGACAACAGCTGCCTTTTAGTTGCCCTTGCGGATATAAAAACTAATATCAAAAAGAGTGTTTCCGGTGGTGAACGAAGGGAACGTTGTCAATCCAGTTGAGTTGTACAGAAAATATGCTTGTCTTAGGCCAAAAATGTACCACATGATTATGTCTTCATCTCTTATCGTAAAGGAAAAAGCACCGTGCAACGAGTCGGCATTCATTCATTTGGGAAGATGCCATCGATTGTAGCAGCATTTTTAAAGTTGTCGAACCCAAACGAATATACAGGTCATTATTTCCGACGTAGTTCTGCTACTCTTACTGCAGATGCAGATGATTTTATCGAAAACGCCTAGAGGTTGGAGGTAAAATTCGCATCATTTTCCGATCTTGTTCTAAACAAACAATAATTATTTAGGTCGTCCACAGTGGCCGAAGGTTACATAGAAGAATCTATATTGAAGAAAAAAGAAGAAAAGTTTGCAAACCGCTAATGGGGGAAAGGAAAATCGCGACCACTTCCACGGTTGTATTACCAAGTACATCATCGTTCGCATTTGCTCCACCTCATCAGAAAGTAAATTTACCTGCCAATGGAGGAGTCGTTTCGATTTCAGATGCAAGTTTTCAAAATGCACAAAATTGTTCATTTCATTTTTATTTCTTCCAAAGCAATACGTAACTGAACGAAGCAAGTACAACAT